>NC_072447.2:148473712-148776742 GCF_028878055.3 Symphalangus syndactylus | reverse complement strand
ACCCAGTTAACAGGGTGTGGAATCTGGGTTTGGGTTTGCATGTCCCTGATTCCAATGACTATTCTTTCACAGCAGCCACACCACAAATGGCAACGGTTATGTGAATTACATTTTGGCACATTTTATCAGATAAATGTAGTCCTGTTCAAAATAACTCATAGGGTTCCAGGACCTGCCTGCAACACGGTTGCCTAAAATGTTATTCAGAAATGTCCCCAGTATAAATCCTACTTTTAGACAGAGACGCTGCTTAAGAGAAGCTCTTCCTCTTTTGAAGACATAGAACTAAAGGTGGTAGAAACGATTGAGCAGGAGGCTAAGAACACAGACCCCTTACTCACAGGTTCTGGTAAGTTAATTAAATACTTTACAGACCATGAACTTTATATAGATCTGAGGCCACAAAAAAGTATTATACACAACATATATTCACTTAAACTACGATTGGGAACTACAGGAAGCACTAACTCCATGAACAATTTACTCATTATCTTGGGGAGAAATCTAAATACGGTCCTATGCTGTTTTGAAAAAAACAAAGAATAATTGAGATGCAGATGAAAGAAGATGTCCCCTGCCAGCAGCTACCTTCTCTCTCTCTCTTTTCTTTCTCTCTCTCTGTCTTCTCTTTCCCTCGCTCTGTCTTTCCCTCTCTCTCCTTCCCTGTTTCCATGCCTTTTGGCAGCACTTTACATATAACAGAGAGGTAGGAACAGTGAAAATATGTGGAGACAGAAGACAGGTTGATTTTGCAGCCATGCCATTTACTAGTCACTAGTGGGACTTCGTGCAACTCACTTAAGCTCTCCGAGCTTCAGCTTCCTCATCTATAAAATGGGTATTTTAATCCGAATCTTTTCCTCACAGATCTTTTACTTGGCAGAGGGGGTTGAGTACTAGATGAGAAAACACACGTACAAACAGTTTATCTGTGGTAATATAATGGGTTGGAATTAAATATTAATAATGAGAACAGTCTCCATATATTGAATATTTTCTCTGTGCCAGGTTCTGTGCTAAGGTTATAAATGTAGCATTTCACTGGATTCTCACAACAATCCTATGACAACTATTCTATTAATTTCCCCATTTTACACATGAAGATGCAGACTAAGATTAAACAGTAGCTTCCCCAAGTATAAATAAATAGCATGTGGCAGATCTGAGATTCACTCCAAGACTGATTTCAAAAACAAATAGGTTAGTACTATTACTGTCCCAATTATACAGGCGAGGAAAACCAAAAGCTTCAAAAGATAACGTAACCTGCTCTAGTGGATAGCAAAGCTGGGAGTCTTAATATCAAGCTCTTAGTCACAAACTGTTTCACTGCTCCCAAAAGATTTTTGTTATAAGAATTAGCACAGCATGAGTTAAAGGTAGGGCCAAAAAGTACCTTTGTGAACATCTGGGTTTCAAGTACTGACATCTATCTGTTTCCTTGATCCTATTCTGACCGGCTTGTCAATGGTCTTAGCAACACGTAGGAATTCTTTATATAGCAGGGTTTTATAGATGTTTTACTTGGAGACAAAAAAAAGTGTGGTAGCATTTATTTAAAATACAAAATGCAAATGGTTCAGGAAGCAGCAACCACTCTAGCTTTAGGAGTCATTGATCCAAACTTACTAGATAAAAGATGGGATTATTGAAATTTTTCACAGATTCAAATATTCCTTTCATGTATGTAGATAAAATGTATCCCAGACTATGGATATTAGGAATAGCTTGCTTTCTTAAAAATGTGTAGTTTTAGTCCATTTGTGTTGTTATAAGCAAACACCTAAGGCTGGGTAATTTATAAAGAGGTTTATTTGGCTTACAGTTCTGCAGGCTGTAGAAGAAACATAGTGCCAGCATCTGCTTCTAGTGAGAGTGTCAGGCAGCTTCCAATCGTGGTGGAAGGCAAAGGGAGCAGAATATGTGGACAACACATGGTGAGAGAGGAAGCAGGAGAGATATGGAGAGGCACCAGGCTCTTTTTAACAACCAGCTCTTACAGGAACTAATAGAGAACTCACTCACCACTCTCCCCCCACCAGAGCATTAATCCATTCATAAAGGATCCCGTTAGAATCCTTGACTAATGACCCAAACACTTCCCATTACCCAAATAACTCCCATCAGGCCCCACCTCCAACACTGAGGATGAAATTTCAACATGAGATTTAGGGGGACAAACAGCCAAACTATAGCCTACATCTTTTGTACTAAACAAACTAGCATTTGTTCCCATGCTGTACATTATTGCAAGCATTCCTGACACTGAGAAATACTCAGACATTAAATTAACATAAAACAATGTTTGTCAGTAGTAATTCATTGACTGGAGTGCAGAACTGGACAATCTCTCAACCTTTGGCTACATTCTCAAATACCATTGCCCTATGCATGAGACCACAGATAAAGCCATTTCTTCCAGCTCATCTGCCAAGCTCTGGCTCCTCAATAGTCACTGGTTACAAGTCTTTTCCAGTTATTATTTTGTCTTCTCTTTCACATGTTTTTCACTTCAGCCTCCTAGGCATGTCTCTTCTCTCTAACCAGTTGTAAGATTGCCTCCAAATGACCTGTCCAACAGCATGCTGCTACTCCCTGCTCTGGCTAATTCACACCTACATACTGCTGTGTAAATGGGAAAATGAAAATAAAAACCACTACATTAGATTATTGTTGTACTGACTAGCTAGGTGTAAGTAGCAGAAGCTTGTTTATTTCTGGTCACCACGGTCCTATAGCAAACAGATCAGTAGGGAGCATTGACACATTACCAGAATAGAGCAACAAACAGAGACCCAGATCCAAGAAGAAGCAGACAACCAGAGGGAATGAGGACAGAAACACCTGAAGAATAGAGAAAGTTAACAAATTGAAATGAAACATACGATGGTCAGCATTGGGGTTAGTTAAGATTAGTCTCACTTCCCAGAGTTAACTCTGAGGAATAAATAAGGATGCGAAAGTCCTGGCACATAGTATGTGCTCAAAAATTGGTTGTTCACATATTTTTCTTCCCTTTCTGTAAGAGGCAGAATGAGGGAAAAACTAGAGAGAAAGATCAACTACAGGTGGATGAGGGCCAGAGGAAGCCAACCACTGGGCACAGCTTTTCCGGGAAGTTACCCCATCTAGGCTTAGCTCACTCCTCAATCCGACAAACCCAGTCCTCCTGTTTCACAGTAGGCCTCACAATAGCTTTTTAATCCAGCAACTAGGATTTCCAAATTCTAGCTTCTACTGTGCTTCAGGGTACTTGAAACAACTCTCTCTTAAGCATATAAAATATCACTACTGAAGAGTTTTTTTCTCTAGAAATGTGCTTAGTGAATATTTTAACTGTTTGACTCAAGAGAATACCTGCATTCATTCACTTGCGATGGAGACCAGGAGTGAGGAACACTGGGAAGGAAGAGACAGTAGAGAAGCTTAAATAGAAACCTGGATTTGAGCATTCATTTGGCTCCAGGAAAGCACCACAACAAATCAAATCAAATGTGAAAACAAAAAGTGAAGATATTTGGAAGGGTCTTTGCACTTGCAGGAGAATAGAGGACACTTGGACTCCTTCAAAACATATCTTTCAAGTTTCTAGATACTTTCATGTAACAGACAGATGATATGTAATCCTTGACAATAACTGTCTCACTACATCTAAATTAGATGCCTCAGATACTTAAAATGTAATCAACTTTGTGCTGGATCATGTTTTTTTCTATGGCTCAAAATCATGCAAAATATATTTATGGTGTATTTCTGCCCCAGTAAACCTGACAAAAAGAGGTGCTTATTTATGATATCCTACCCCTGAATCTGACAACTGTGTATTGTATAAAGAGAAGTCTCAAGAGGCAAACTCATAATTCAGAAGAGAGATGAGTCATCCAACATATTTAAAAGAGAATTTGAATTAGACTAGCCCACCCATTAATGTGGTTAGGAATAGTGACTGGACATGAATCAGTTTACAAATAAAACTTTCTTTTCTTTTTGCTATTTATTCAAATCAAGACACAAGGAATATGGGTACCTCTATATGCCTATGAGGTCATATAATAGTCATTGTATTTGTCTGGGGACATTATTTCTCTTTTGTCATTAATGAAATTAAGAAATAGCTAATGGCTTCATGATAAATCATTGAGTCAGGATATAGTTTCAAGAACTTACTTTTTTAATCACAATATTAATGATGCCTTTAATTTATGTGCCTGCTTAAAATGAACAATGCTAGTGAGGCAGCTCTAGAAACAGTTAAGTTAATCCTGTCAAAACGAATAGAAGTGACAGATTCTTATTAGCTCATAATGCCTGCTGGAATCCAGGATTCTGTACCCTTGTTTTTATTTCCTTATTCTTCTAAAAGATTATCTGTTGAAAAGTAGCCAATTAACTCAATTGTTGCTGACTCCAAGTAAAGTTAGCAAGAGTAAGAGATCTAAAATATCAGTTGAACTTGGGGGTCAGGACTGGCTGCTCTCCTGTTTTTGCCAGTACTATAGTCTATTAGAGGTAAAAAGCAACCTCGCTCTTTAGGAAGAAAGATTGCCACAATTAATCCAAGGGTATTTTATTAAGGATGAAGCTACAGAGATTTTGAACTGAAGCCTTTTAAGGCTACTCAAACCCAATGAAAATGTGGCACCATTTAAGATGAGCAGTGTCTTTCTGTAAACAGTACAGCATTTACAGTTCTTTTATTCATCTAAGTGTTTTTAGCGGAAGTGTTTCTTGGCAAAAAATCCATTCCATCCCCTTTGTTAAGCACGTACCATCTGTCAGGAACCAAACTAAGGGCTTTGATATATTTCAAGACCCCCAGTGGATACCTGAAATGGCAGATAGTATTGAAACCTGTATATACAATGTTTTTTTGTTCTTTCTATACATACATACCTATGGGAAAGTTTAATTTACAAATTAGGTACAGTAAGAGAATAGCCACAATAGGCCAGGTGTGGTGGCTCATGTCTGCAATCCCAGCACTTTGGGAGGCCGAGGTGGGTAGATCACCTGAGGTCAGGAGTTCGAGACCAGCCTGGCCAACATGGTGAAACTCCATCTCTACTAAAAATACAAAAATTAGCTGGATGTGGTGGCACACACCTGTAGTCCCAGCAACTTGGGAGGCTGAGGCAGGAGAATCACATGAACCAGGGAGGTGGAGGTTGCAGTGAGCTGAGATCACGCCACTGCACTTCAGCCTGGGTGACAAAGAGACTCCGTCTCAAAAAAAAAAAAAAAAAGGAGAGAAAGAATAGCCACAATAATTAATAAAACAGAACAATAACAATATACTATAATACAAATTATCATACACTGTGCTGTAACTTTTGCAGTTAGAGATGTGTCAGCAAAATCAGCGCAAATTACTTTTTCCTTCTTCACAATGTCATGGATAGAAGATTCATTCTTACCATAGGTCTTAGCAACCTCAGCATACAATTTTGTTTCCTTCCTAAGTTGAGAAATGTCACCTTTTCAATTAAAAGAAGCACTTGACAGACTCTCTGTGATATATTCGAATTGCCAGCATCATTCCTCTTGTGCTTTGAGGCCATTATTAAGTGAAATAAGGGTGACTTGAACACAAGCACTGTGATACTACTGCAGTGGATCTCATCGCTGACACGACTACTAAGTGACTAATGGGTGAGAAGTGTCTTCAGCATGGATACACTGGACTCAGACAGAATTCACATTCAGGTTGAGATGGAGTGGGATGGCATGAAATTTCATCGCACAACTCAAAACAGCAGGCAATTTAAAACTCGTTCATTGTTTATTTCTGGAATTTTCTACTTAATATTCTCATACCTTGGTTTGACAACAGGATAACTCAAACCATGGAAAGTGAAGACATGGCTAAGGCGGGACTATTGCATTACCTCATGTAACTTTAAAAACAATCCTTTTTGGAGATGTGGCCATGCCTGCTTGCTGCCTGTCAAATGTTCATTCTTATTTTTTGCTTCTTAAAGAGAAGCAATACCTTTATTTGAGGTTGCAATGTGAACAACTAAACATTCTTTAGCCTCCCATGCAGCAACATGGGTTGTTGCTAAGTTCTGATCAATTAGACATAACTGAAAGTATTATCATTATGTCAGACCTCAAGACAGACTTACTAAAGAACACTGTCTCAAAAAAGAGATGTGCCCTTTTTGCCTTCCTACCATTTTTTCTCCATGCTGCATGGAATGTAGCCCAAGTGTCTGGAAACTCAGCAAATTTCTTGGACCATAAGGTGACATGAAGATGGAAGCCCAGGTGCTAGTGTGGTGGAGAATAAAGACAGAAGGGGACAGAGTCCCTATTAATCTTATTTATTTTTTTCTTTCCAGATGGAGTCTCACTCTGTTGCCCAGGCTGGAGTGCAGTGGCGCAATCTCAGCTCACTGCAACCTCTGCCTCCTGGATTCAAATGATTCTCCTGTCTCAGCCTCCCAAGTAGCTGGGATTATAGGCACGTGCCACCATACCAGGCTAATTTTTGTATTTTTACTAGAGACGGGGTTTCACCATATTGGTCAGGATGGTCTCGAACTCCTGACCTCAGGTGATCCACCTGCCTCGGACTCCCAAAGTGGTGGGATTACAGGCGTGAGCCACCACGCCCAGCCCAGAGTCCCTATTAATCTTTAAAATGCCATGCTATTCCTGGAATTCCTGCCTCTAGACTTCTTTCACATGAGAGATAAACTTCTTTTTTAATACCGCTGTTATTTTTGATTTTCTGTTTTGTGAAGCCAAACATAATTAATCCTAACTAATGTAGGAGGACACTATTAACACCTTATTTTATAGATGGGAAAATTGAAGTAAACAGAGGGTCAATAACTCACCCAAGGTCCTAGAGCTACTAATTGGTGAAGCATGGCTTTTAACCCAAGTACACATACTCTCTCTCTCTCCCCCTCCCTCCCTCACACACACATATATATCCCAACTACTGCTTCAAGTGAATATTAACTACATATACATCTGGTACCTTTTTGCTTATATACCATAATCTGCAAAAGAAATCATATAATTAACATTTATGGAACACCTAATATGTTCAGGAATATTATTAAGCACTTTTCATATATTAATTTGTTTAATCCTCACAGCAACTACAAGAAAATAACTACATTATTATTATTTCCATTTTAGAGATGAGGAAAATAGGAAGAATCAGAAATGTCAAGTAGCTCTCCCAAAGCTCCACAGCTACGAAATAGCAGAGCCAGAACTCAAAGTCGGGTCTGTCCAATATACCATACCCTCATAGAAACCATATTGTTAAATGTGTCTGCCTACTACCCACATTAAGAGTAGGGAATACCCATCTTTCACGGTTTTGGTGTCTGGTAGCAAAGAGAAGTTGGCAGCCTCAACAATGAAGAAAATGCATACAGGTGTTCCAATCCCTAACAGAAAAGCTGATTCAGATGATGTTATCTTTCTATTTATAACTTATCAATGGCTTTTCATTGACTTCAGAATAAAAGCCAGACTCTTCACCAGAGACTACAAAGTCCCGCATCACCTGGTGCTATACTACCTCTTGCTTAATGTGCCCCAGCCCCATTGTCTTGGTATTTCTCAAACTACTTAAGCACATTCTGGTCTTAAGGACTTAAAGTTTCTATTCCCCATGCCTGTAGTTTTCTATCCCCATTATTTTCACATGGCTTTTTCCCTTTTCACCATTTAGGTTTCTGCTAAATGATACTTCTGCTAAATGATACTATTTTCACATAATTTAAAGTATCTGAGTAAGTATCTCAGATACTTTCTCAGAGAGAAATTTCCCTAAAAATCTAAAGTAGCTACTGTCAACGCCATCATTCATTTTATTATCTGATACTATCTAGTTTATTCATTAACTTGCATATTGTTTATCTCAATTCACTGAAATATAAGCTTCATCAAGCTTATTTAGTAGAATGGTTGATTCTTCTCTACCTAGTCTTTTATGTAACAATAATTAACTCAGCAAACATTTACTTAATGTCTCTTTTGTACTGGATCACCTGATTCTCTTGCGTTTTATGGCTGTTTCACTTGGGAGACTAAGGAAATACCAGTTTACAGATACCCTTTTAGAAGCAGAAATCTCAGTCCTGTTCTCTGATGACAATATTGCAGGTGTAACCGCTAAATTTCTGTTCAAGGATTTATTTTAGTAGAAGAGAATTGTTCTACACAAATAAAGGCAACACTCGCGATCCTCCAAGGTTTGAAGCTCTGCTCCTTCCTCATTCTCCTACTCATTCTCTCATGATTAAAGGCACACATTTGTGAGACAACTGACAAAGAAGGAGGGAGGATGGGGGATCTGTGGTCAGGAATTAGTATAAATATAAAGTATCTAAGCAAGGAGTAAATTCGCCATCTCAGTCTCTAGAGTGTAACCAAATGAGTTACATGGCATTTGTGGTTTCAAAGAATATGCTCTTAAGAAATATGTTTCCATTTAAAGTAAAGCTATTATTTCATATACTACAAGTATAGTTCTTAAGTTATATGTCCTGATAATCATGGCTTTTATATACAAACTGCTGAAAAAAATTGTACTCATTGCTATTGTTCTTACATGCTGTCATCTGCAAAAATAGGATGTAGCTTTGAGGGAACAAACGATGAGATCTTTTCATTCCAGTTACTAGCTTATATACTTTATATTGTGTGACAATTGTTTATTCATATATGGTTATAAGGAAGAATACAGAGAGAGTCTGGGCGCAGTGGCTCAGGCCTGTAATCCCAGTACTTTGGGAGGCCAAGGTGGGCGGAACACTTGAGGTCAGGAGTTCAAGACCAGCCTGGCTAACATGGTGAAACCCCGTCTCTACTAAAAGTACAAAAAATTAGCCAGGCATAGTGGCACGCACCTGTAATCCCAGCAACATGGGAGGCTGATGCAGGAGAATCACTTGAACTCAGGAGGTGGAGTTTGCAGTGAGCCAAGATCACGCCATTGCATTGAAACCTGGGCAACAGAGCGAGACTCCATCTCAAAAAAAAAAAAAAAATAGAGAATACAGAGAGGCATTGTGCACACTTTACACAGGTTCTTCCAATTGTAACATTGTCTGGTAACTAACAATAATATTTTTTCATTATCCAATCTGGGATTGATTTAATAATCAGGCTTATAATTTTTTTATTCCAGTGTTTTGGAATTAAAGTGCCTTCCACATAGATTGAGAAGGAAGAGCTTTACTTGTAAGATGAGCATTGTCTCAGCTCATGATGCCAATGATTTTTAAATTTCTTACTAACATAGTCTACACTGGAGATGTGAGGCTAAAAGCAAGCATGTTTGCAGTGAAAAAAACACTAGCTCTTCGATCAGAACACCACCCTGGGGCCAGGACTTATTAATATTCTCTGCACAAGAGAAAATATTGTGCAATTATAATTTCATAAGTTGGTGTGATTATAATTTTAATTGAAAATAACTCCCCTAAATGTAATACACACACACAGACACACACATACATGCACACTTCAACCAAGCCTAATCACAGAGCAAAAGCTTTTTTGGACATATTTTGTTGACTGAGCTCCATAAGCACAGGAACTGTGTCTGTCATAGTCACTGCTATAGCCCCAGCTTATTGTCCATGTCATAGTATGTGATCATTACATATATGTTGAAGGACTTTTTGAATGAATAAATACCACATAAGTAAGTCACAATGTTGACTATATTGAGGCTGATCATCACTAGGGAGGACATAATAAGATTTCTTTTCCATACTTAATTGTAATAGTTTTCTTAAAAATACTTAGCACAAATTTCTATATTATAGTAAAGACACTTAGGTAATCTGCCTTAATGTAATTTAGAATATCATGGTTAAATGACAAGAAATTCTACTAAATCAATCTACCCTAGATCTTTATAACAATTTGAAAGAATCACAATTTACCCTTGACTCAGTCCATCAGGTGGGAAAATGATATATCAACTTAGGTACACATGAATATTATTTTCAGAAGGCCTGAAACTGGAAACATAATGGATGGGCTACTGTGTATATAAAAATCAAATGTGGATAAGCATAAATACATGCTCACAAGATAGAGTTTGAAGTATCTGTTTCAGAAAATGTGTCTCTTTGCCACCAGCTGGGTCAAGGCAGAATTGTGATTTCTAAACTCATTCCTCAATTGCTTGAGGACTACCAATCATTTATATTTCCTGGAAACACACACACTTCTGGCAGCAGTTAAACCTATTTGCCACCTGATGTGGCCATATTCATTGTGTACGAAGAATTCCTTTGCCTTGCACATTGACAGGTCTCAAAATTTTCCCAACTAATAAAAGCCGATCATATTTCCCAACTAATAAAGGTCTCAAAATTTTCCCAACTAATAAAAGCTGCTCATATTTCCCAACTAATAAAAGCCTATCTTGAACACTGTTAAAATCTCATTTGCCAATTCAGCCTCGCCAGCTGGCAAAACAAACATTCAGAGAGACTCCAGACATTGGCCTGCCTCAAAAATGGACTTTGTATTCTCTTGTGGGAATGGCCCAGGGCTTTAAAGCATCGGAAGAACTACTGATAAGTTCAACTTGACAGTGTTGAAAATAAAAAAAAAAATAGCATAGCTATGTTGTTGCTGATGACTTTTTTACATAGGTTTCATTGTACACAGAATATATAGCTTCAATGACGATTCATTGGAATCTGTGCTATTTTTTAAAGTCGTTAAGTAATTTTGCTATTAAGTAATTTTACCAATATTAACTTTGAATGCATATTCTCATATCCATCCTATAGGTAATAAAAAGTACGTCATGTTCTGAATGTTATTTTAGAAAAGTCACAGTACTCATCTTGAAATGATGATGGCAATTTAGCCAAACACTTTACTGAGAAGAAATCAGGTGAATTAGTTGTTTGATTGAGTTTAATCATTATCATTATTTTAACTTCCTATCTTTCAAGCATCTCTGGAGTGCTTTATACTAAAGGTAACCATAAAATTTATCTTTTTCCTTGTGGAAGGAGGTGATATTAGTAAGTATACCAGGATGACGGGCATATAGCAGGACTATCACAGGAAAATCAGGACATATGGTCCCCCTATTTATAGTTTTCAAAGCACTTTAACTCACAGACTGTCCTAGGTCAGGTTCTCTCAGAAGCTGACTCTGAGTCAAGGATTTGAATACATGTGATGTATTAAAGAAGGGCTCCCAGGAGAAAAGAGTAAGGTAGAGAAGGAAGCAGGACAGGAAAGGAAAAGAAGCACCACAAGGGTACAATTTCAGGTGAAGTCTCAGCCTCAGCCTGCTCCCAAGGGAAACACTAGACAATAAATTACATTGGAGTTTATTCCACCTCTGGCAAAGAAGCTGGGCTTTTGTCCTCACACATCAATCAGTCCTTGCCTTCAGGCTGCCCCCAGCAGAGGAGATAAAACTCTCAGGCACCTCTAGTTCTTCAAACTGGCATGTCAGTTTCACAGCCCAAGGGCAATCTTCAGAATGTCCCAAAGCACCAGAAACTTGGAGATAGGCCAGGTACTATCAGTGCCGACTGTATGTACATCGATTTACCTAATCTTCCCAATAACTCTGCAGGGGCACATTTTTTAAATCTCCATTTTTAAATGTGTGGGAACTGCTGTGAGCCTATTCAAAGAGGCTTGTCCAGAATCTCATAGCATATCATCAGCAGATCTGGGATTCAAACCCAGGTCATGGATTCAAGGTAGACAGAGCATCTGTTCTGCAATACCTACTAGGAAGTTGCAAATAAATAATTCTACAACATGTGTAGTCCTCAGTAGAAAACACTATTAAAGAGGTAAAAGCTAATGAAAGTTTGGGTATCTAGGCTTCATATATTTAGCTGTTTCGTTTTATAGGCACATGTTCTGGTTAAAAACATGAGCTTGGGAGAAAATATTTTTCTTCATATTAATAGTAAAAGAAGAAATATACTGCATTAGGTTTCTCCAGAAAAACAGAACAGAAGAAAATATATAGATGGATATAGATATAAAGATATATAGTTATGGATAGAGAGAGATTGATGATAAGGAATTGGCTCACATGATTACTGATGCTGACATTTCCCAAGGTCTGCAGAGTGAGTTGGCAAGCTGAAGACCCAGGACAGCCAATGGTGTATTTCTAGTCTGAGTCCAAAGGAGAGCTGATGGTGTAAGTTCTAGTCTGAAGGCTCACAGGCTTGAAATCCTGGAAGAGCCAATGTTTCAGTTCTAGCCCAAAGGCAGGGAAAAAAAAATCTGATTTTCCAGTTCAAAGGCCATCAGGCAGAAAGAATTCTCTTTTACTTAGTGCAAAGTCAGTCTTCTTCCTTTCAGGCCACAGACACTAAGGAGGGACACAGACACTACGATTTTATTCAGTCTACATATTTGTATGTTAATTGCATCCAAAACCAACCTCACAGAAAACACCCAGAATAATGTTTGACCAAATATCTGGATATCCTGTGGCCCAGTCCAGTTGATACATAAAATTAACCGTAACAGTTAGTACTGCCCCAGTGCCTTCTGCATGACTATAAAGAAAAACATCATTAAATTTTTAAAATTGAGTTCTAATCTAACATTTAAACATATTTTATTCAGCTTCCTAAATGTAAACACACACACACACATTTTCTCTTCTTATGATTTGCTAGTATTAGAGACAATTTTGACATAATTTAAAGAAAATTACACATGCTTTCTCAGAATCTATTCTATTGGGATTTTTTTCAGTTAATGTACAGCCACTTATGTGTAAAGAATTGCCTTATAAATAAATGGATTAGATTTGGACACTATCAATTTCTCTAAGAGAAGAAGCATAAAAATTTTCCACAAATCATTGCTTTAGTGTAATTATATTTTGGACAGAAAATTTCTTTTAAACTTGTATCTATTTAAAGGAATAAGACTATTTCTACAATGTGAAACCACAATTGAGTATATTGGGGGAAAGTCAAATTGTTCTTTCAGCTGACTCTCTTTTCGGACTCAGCCCGCCTGCACCCAGGTGAAATAAACAGCCATGTTGCTCACACAAAGCCTGTTTGGTGGTCTCTGCACACGGACACGCATGGAATTTGGTGCCATCACTCGGATTGGGGGACCTCCCTTGGGAGATCAATCCCCTGTCCTGCTCTTTGCTACGTGAGAAAGATTCACCTACGACCTCAGGTCCTCAGACCAACCAGCCCAAGAAACATCTTACCAATTTCAAATCCGGTAAGAGGCCTCTTTTTACTCTCTTCTCCAACCCCCCTCACTATCCCTCAACCTCTTTCTCCTCTCAATCTTGGCGCCACACTTCAATCTCTCCCTTCTTTTAATTTCAATTGCTTTCATTTTCTGGTAGAGACAAAGGAGACACGTTTTATCCGTGGACCCAAAACTCCGGCGCTGGTGACGGACTGGGAAGGCAGCCTTCCCTTGGTGTTTAATCATTGCAGGGATGCCTCTCTGATTATTCACCCACGTTTCAGAGGTGTCAGACCACGCAGGGATGTCTGCCTTGGTCCTTCACCCTTAGCAGCAAGTCCTGCTTTTCTGGGGAAGGGGCAAGTACCCCAACCCCTTCTCTCCGTGTCTCTACCCCTTCTCCACCTTTCTTGGGGGCAAGAAACCCCCAACCCCTTCTCCTTCACCCTTAGCAGCAAGTCCTGCTTTTCTGGGGCAGGAGCAAGTATCCCTCAACCCCTTCTCCTTCACCCTTCATGGCAAGTCACACTTTTCTAGGGGGCAAGAACCCCCAATCACTTATTTCTGCACCCCAACCTCTTATCTCTGTGCCCCGATCCCTTATTTCCATGCCCCGACCCCTTATATCTCTGCACCCCGATCCCTTATTTCTGCTCCCCAACCTCATATCTCTGTGCCCTGACCCCTTTCCTGCTTTTCTGGAGGGTAAGAACCCCCAAACCCCTTCCCTCTGTGTCTCTACTCTCTTTTCTCTGGGCTTGCCTCCTTCACTATGGGCAACCTTCCGCCCTCCATTCCTCCTTCTTCTCCCTTAGCCTGTGTTCTTAAGAACTTAAAACCTCTTCAACTCTCACCTGACCTAAAATCTAAGCATCTTATTTTCTTCTGCAATGCCGCTTTACCCCAATACAAACTTGACAGTAGTTCTAAACAGCCAGAAAATGGCACTTTCAATTTTTCCATCCTGCAAGATCTAAATAATTGTTGTTGTAAAATAGGCAAATGATCTGAGGTGCCTGATGTCCAGGCATTCTTTTACATATAGGTCCCTTCCTAGTCTCTGTGCCCAATGCAACTCGTCCCAAATCTTCCTTCTTTCCCTCCCACCTGTCCCCTCAGTCCCAACCCCAAGCGTCACTGAGTCTTTCTAATCTTCCTTTTCTACAGACCTATCTGACCTCTCCCCTACTGGCCAGGTTGAGCTAGGTCCCAATTCTTCCTCAGCCTCCACTCCTCCACCCTATAATCCTTTTATCACCTCCCCTCCTCACACCCTGTTGGGCTTACAGTTTCGTTCCGTGACTAGCCCTCCCCCATCTACCCAGCAATTTACTCTTAAAAAGATGGCTGAAGCTAAAGGCATAGTCAAGGTTAATGCTCCTTTTTCTTTATCAGACCTCTCCCAAATCAGTGAGTGTTTAGGCTCTTTCATCAAATATGAAAAACCCAGCCCAGTTCATGACTCGCTTGGCAGCAACCCTGAGACACTTTACAGCCCTAGACCCTAAAAGGTCAAAAGGCCGTCTTATTCTCAAAATAAATTTTATTACCCAATCTGCTCCCAACATTAAATAAAACTCCAAAAATTAAATTCTGGCCCTCAAACCCCACAACAGGATTTAATTAACCTCGCTTTCAAGGTGTACAATAACGGAAAAAAGTTGCAATTCCTTGCCTCCACTGTGAGACAAACCCCAGCCACATCTCCAGCACACAAGAACTTCCAAACACCTGAACCACAGCGGCCAGGTGTTCCTCCGGAACCTCCTCCCCCAGGAGCTTGCTACAAGTGCCAGAAATCTGGCCACCAGGCCAAGGAATGCCTGCAGCCCAGGATTCCTCCTAAGCCACGTCCCATCTGTGCGGGACCCCACTGGAAATCGGACTGTCCAACTCACCTGGCAGCCACTCCCAGAACCCCTGGAACTCTGGCCCAAGGTTCTCTGACTCCTTCCCAGATCTTCTTGGCTTAGCGGCTGAAGACAGGCTGCCCAATCGCCTCGGAAGCCCCCTAGAACATCACGGACGCCGAGCTTCGAGTAACTCTCACAGTGGAAGGTAAGTCCGTCCCCTTCTTAATCAATACGGAGGATACCACTCCCCATTACCTTATTTTCAAGGGCATGTTTCCCTTGCCTTTGCTTCCCTAATTATGCCTTCCCTAATACTTTGCTGATAACTGTTGTGGGTATTGACAGCCAGGCTTCTAAACCTCTTAAAACTCCCCAACGCTGGTGCCAACTTAGACAATACTCTTTTAAGCACTCCTTTTAGTTATCCCCCCCTACCCAGTTCCCTTATTAGGCCAAGACACTTTAAATTATCTGCTTCCCTGACATTCACATTGCTGCCCTTCTTCCCAATCCAAAGCCTCCTTTGTGTCCTCCTCTTGTATTCCCCCACCTTAACCCACAAGTATAAGATACCTCTACTCCCTCCTTGGCGACCCATCAGGCACCCCTTACCATCTCATTAAAACCTAATCACCCTTACTCCTCTCAATGCCAATATCCCATCCCACAGCATGCTTTGAAAGGATTAAAGCCTGTTATCACTTGCCTGCTACAGCATGGCCTTTTAGAGCCTATAAACTCTCCTTACAATTCCCCCATTTTACCTGTCCTAAAACCAGACAAGCCTTACAAGTTAGTTCAGGATCTATGCCTTATCAACCAAATTGTTTTGCCTATCCACCCCATGGTGCCAAACCCATATACTCTCCTATCCTCAATACCTCCCTCCACAATCCATTATTCTGTTCTGGATCTCAAACATGCTTTCTTTACTATTCCTTTGCACCCGTCATCCCAGCCTCTCTTCGCTTTCACTTGGACTGACCCTGACACCCATTAGGCTCAGCAATTACCTGGGCTGTACCGCTGCAAGGCTTCACAGACAGCCCCCATTACTTCAGTCAAGCCCAAATTTCATCCTCATCTGTTACCTATCTCAGCATAATTCTCATAAAAACACACGTGCTCTCCCTGCTGATCATGTCCGATTAATCTCCCAAACCTCAATCCCTTACAAAACAACCACTCCTTTCCTTCCTAGGCATGGTTAGTGTGGTCAGAATTCTTATACAAGAGCCAGGACCTCACCCTGTAGCCTTTCTGTCCAAACAACTTGACCTTACTGTTTTAGCCTAGCCCTCACGTCTGCGTGCAGCGGCTGCTGCCGCCCTAAAACTTTTAGAGGCCCTCAAAATCACAAACTATGCTCAACTTACTCTCTACATTTCTCATAACTTCCAAAATCTATTTTCTTCCTCATACCTGACGCATATACTTTCTGCTCCCTGGCTCCTTCAGCTGTACTCACTCTTTGTTAAGTCCCACAATTACCATTGTTCCTGGCCCGGACCTCAATCCGGCCTCCCACGTTATTCCTGATACCACACCTGACCCTCATGACTGTATCTCTCTGATCCACCTGACATTCACCCCATTTCCCCCATATTTCCTTCTTTCCTGTTCCTCACCCTGATCACGCTTGATTTATTGATGGCAGTTCCACCAGGCCTAATCGCCACACACCAGCAAAGGCAGGCTATGCTATAGTACAAGCCACTAGCCCGCCTCTTAGAGCCTCTCCTTTTCTTTCCATCATGGAAATCTATCCTCAAGGAAATAACTTCTCAGTGTTCCATCTGCTACTCTACTACTCCTCAGGGACTATTCAGGCCCCCTCCCTTCCCTATACATCAAGCTCGAGGATTTGCCCCCACCCAGGACTGGCAAATTAGCTTTACTCAACATGCCCGGAGTCAGAAAACTAAAATACCTCTTAGTCTAGGTAGACACTTTCACTGGATAGGTAAAGGCCTTTCCTACAGGGTCTGAGAAGGCCACCGCAGTCATTTCTTCCCTTCTGTCAGATATAATTCTTCAGTTTAGCCTACCCACCTCTATACAGTCTGATAACAGACCAGCCTTTATTAGTCAAATCAGCCAAGCAGTTTTTCAGGCTCTTAGTATTCAGTGAAACCTTTATATCCCTTATGGTCCTCTGTCTTCAGGAAAAGTAGAACAGACTAAAGGTCTTTTAAAAACACACCTCACCAAGCTCAGCCACCAACTTGAAAAGGACTGGACAATACTTTTACCACTTTCCCTTCTCAGAAGTCAGACCTGTCCTCAGAATGCTACAGGGTACAGCTGATTTGAGCTCCTGTATAGATGATCCTTTTTATTAAGCCCCAGTCTCATTCCAGACACCAGACCAACTTAGACTGTGCCCCCAAAAAACTTGTCATCCCTACTATCTTCTGTCTAGTCATATTCCTATTCACCATCCTCAACTACTCACACATGCCCTGCGCTTGTTTACACTGCCGGTTTACACTGTTTCTCCAAGCCATCACAGCTGATATCTCCTCGTGCTATCCCCAAACTGCCACTCTTAACTCTTGAAGTAAATAATCTTTGCTGGCAGGACTATGCTGAGTCTCCTTAGGCACTCTCTAATCAGATGTCCTGAGTCGTCCCAATTCTTAGACCTTTTATACCTGTTTTTCTCCTTCTCTTATTCCATTTAGTTTTTCAATTCATACAAAACTGTATCCAGGCCATCACCAATAATTCTAAATGACAAATGTTTCTTCTAACAACCCCACAATATCACCCCTTACCACAAAATCTTCCTTCAGCTTAATCTCTCCCACTCTAGGTTCCCACGCCGCCCCTAATCCTGCTCGAAGCAGCCCTGAGAAACATCACCCATTATCTCTCCATACCATCCCCCAAAGTTTTCACCATCCCAACACTTTACCACTATTTCGTTTTATTTTTCTTATTAATATAAGAAGACAGGAATGTCAGGCCTCTGAGCCCAAGCTAACCCATCATATCCCCTGTGACCTGCAGGTACACATCCAGATGGGGGTTTCTGCCTTAACTGATGACATTCCACCACAAAAGAAGTGAAAATGGCCTGTTCCTGCCTTAACTGATGACATTGTCTTGTGAAATTCCTTCTCCTGGCTCATCCTGGCTCAAAAGCTCCCCCACTGAGTACCTTGTGACCCCCACTCCTGCCCGCCAGAGAACAACCCCCTTTGACTGTAATTTTCCTTTACCTACCCAAATCTTATAAAACGGCCCCACCCTTATATCCCTTCGCTGACTCTCTTTTCGGACTCAGCCCGCCTGCACCCAGGTGAAATAAACAGCCATGTTGCACACACACACACACACACACACAAAATTGTTCTTTCAGACTGGACTACTTCAATCAAATTACAAAGTCACAAAATTAATAAGTCACATAGTTATCAGTCAAACCTAGCTCTTAGCCTCTGAGCTCTACTGCCTCCTTAAAACAGTGTGTTTTGTTTGCCATGTGCGTTATTTTCAAATGTTTCGTTTATGTTAAGCATTTTCTTACTTTAAAAGTATCTCTTCTCTCCTCCTCTTGCAATTAAAATCTTACTAATCTTTGGAAACTCAACACAAAACTAGCTCCACGAAGAAAGCTTCCCTAATGCCCCAATTTGAATGCTTCTCTACTCATTTGCCCTTTTTAACACCATCCTTCATGGACCTCTATCAGAGATCTTATTTGATTTCACATCAGTCTCCCTTGCTGGATCATGAGACCCCTATGGGCTCAAAGCATCTACCACAGAGTCCAGTATGCAGGTGCTCAATAACTATTGACTGATTGCTTCTCATCCAAATTTACTTAGGTGGCAGAGAAATAACAACAAGCTACTCAATGCAATAGAAATGCTAGATGGGAAGTAAAAGATCTGGGCTTGTATCCCACTCTAACTACTTCCTACCTAGGAGCTTGGTACCGTGAAGACCCCACTTAATTTATTTGAGTTAAATTTCAAATAAAAGGATTGTATGGGGTCATGTCTCCATTCCCTTCTTGTTCCAAATATATGACATAATACTTGTCTCCTCTTCCTTTCTTTCTTCCTTCTTTTCTTCCTCCTTTTCTTTCTCTAAGCATTTTTTGAATACTTACTATGTGCTGGCACTCAGGACACAGTTCCACTGTGACCTCAGCCTTTCAATGGGAATATATTCATTTTTGGACTCTCTACTATATTAAGATGTATTATTCCTTAAATCCTTGGGGTGGAATGATGTAGTAAGGAGTCAGATTATTATTTTTTTTTTTAGTTTTTAATGAACAAAGACTACAGCAATGAGCTCTCCTAGGATCTGTAAAGTGTTTCAGGAAATCAGCCATCATATATATTTTTTTTCTCATAGTACAGCAATAAATGTCTAGATAGAGCAAAGGAAAAAAAAATTCCAGAAAAAAATGCAATGATTCAATTACTTCATTGTTGCCTTGACATACGTCCTTGAGACACCCAGATACATTGACAAATTTGTCTCTACTGTATTTCTAAAAGTTTTTGTACTGAATAGTTTCTACCTTCATCTTCAATTTACTTAAGCTCTTTACCAAGAGCCATTAAGAAACAGCTTCAATAAAAATCTGCCACAATTAAGGTCATATTGCTACTAAAATGAATCTGATTTGAAGCCAAAATAGTTTTTAACTATTAAATTTGCAATTATTCTAAAGAACAATAATACCCAGTTTGGTGAGGCATGGCCAAACTAGCACTCATATGTACTGATAATGGGACTATAAACTGGCATTATCTTTCTGGAGGTCAATTTGGACACATATAGTAAATCTTTTACAATCTCCAAATTATTTTATTCCATAATTTTATCTCTGGGAATGTATCTTAAGAAAATCATCATTAATTTCTGCAAATATTACATATTAATAAGTGCCATCAGAGCATTGCTTATACTAGTAAAATAGTAAAAACAATTAAAATATCATATAATAGGAAATTGTAAATACAGGGTATTATATATACAATAGTATTCTATGTACCTGTATTATTGAGAATAGGGCACGCTGCCATAACAAATTAACCTAGGAATCCCAGTGGCTTATGAAAACAAAGATGTTATTTCTCACTTGTGCTCCCTGTCCACCAGGGAGTGGCAGAAGTCACAGCTCCACATGGCCATTCAGAGACAGAAGCTGATGGAAAATCCATCACAGAATGTCCCCAGTCACTTAGCAGGAAAAGAAATAAATTGGTGGGGATACATGCTAGCTTTGGCCCAGAAATGACTTTTGTCTTTTCTGCCTATGCCCATTGGCAAGAATTAATCATGGAGCTCTATCTAACTGCAAAGGAGATGAGAAATGCAGAGGGCAAAATGGAATGCTTGATAAGCACCAATATCTATATCATAGCAGTTAGAAAAAACAATTTGTAGAGTTATAACAGAATTAAATATTCATGTAAGTAAAAAAGCAAGCTGAAATATTCTGTGTGGAATATAATTTCAGATTTGTAAAAAAAATCATATTCCTATTTGATGCATTTAAAAATGTTCTTCAATTAAATGGCTAACCTTTATAATAAAATTATTTTCAAATAATTATAATTGGTTTTGGATATTCAGTTCAAATTTTTTCTCTTTATTGGTATGTGCCTTATGTCAGACACTGTGCTAGGCACTGAGGATACAGAGATGGACAACATAGTCCTTAGCTTCAAGAAGTTCACGGTCAAGTGAGGGAGAAAAATACATAAAGTCAATTTCTAGACTGCACGTGCACTGTGATGTGATAGTACAGGTGCATACAAAGTACTACAAGAGAGCAAAGGTCACAGGAAAGCAAAAAGAAGGAGGGATAGAGAATGCTACCAACTTGTTCTGAGCTTTAAATTGGTACAAGAACTTGCAACATAACCCAAAAGTTCTTGTCTCTGGTTTGGAAACCCTACTTTCCCCTGCCTTATTGCCTTACCTCCAGGCTGGGAAGATAATGGAAGCTCCATCCCCATAAGGAACTGGGGACTAGAGTATTTCTGTGCCCTAAATCCAGGATCTAAGATACCAAGGTTAGAGGTGTAAGTACCCATGTCCTTACTTTTATGTGGTCTTTATCATATATAGCCCACATTACATGCTTAGTTTCTAATAATATATACTTTCTCACCGGAAAAGTTTTGAGCCATAGCAAACAGGAATTGGACTCTTAGAAGGCCTATGATCTCTTCCCTTGGTCCTCACGCAACAAATCACTGACTTGATTGCTGCCCCACAACTTCCTACCCTTTTTCCATCAGGTTAACCACGACACTGTAACTCACTTGAATTCAAGTATCTTTGCCCAAGTGCCTGCTACTTCGTTGCCTCCATTAGAATGTATATACCTCAGATATCAATATTAGCTCCACCTGAACACAAATTCACTGCATCTTTTTAGGAAACTGTGACTTGGACCATTGGTTGCCTTTAAGGGTGATGGGTAGATAATGGCTATTTCTTTGGAGGATCCCATAATGTGAAGTTCCAGCCCATACCTGGACCAAAGCCGTTCTGGTTATGCCATTGTTCTCAGTTGTCCCTTACTAGACCATAGGGATGACTTCTGACCAGTGCCCTCTTAATATTTATCATCTTTACCAAGCGTATTTACAGTCATTTCAGTGTGATGGCTTATTAAACTGGCACAATAATGGTTTTTGAACACACATTGTGTTAATACGAAATGTGAAATTGTTTGCATCTATAATACGTAATTATCTTTAGATTGCTCCTTTAAAAAGAAAACATTTTGGGCTTAGCACAATGAGGGATTGCTGCATAACTCCTTACTGTTTCTCATGGTTAACGATGTAAACTAACAATGTCCCAGCAAGCCATTCATCATTTCTAGATAGATAGCAGAACTGGAAAAATGTTGCTAACTTAAAAAGAACACATATAAAAATATTCCTGGCAGCTTTTGTGAAAAACAACAGAAAGAAATGCAGATAGATTAACAGGAATTGATTACACACATCTTCTCATATTTATACAGTACATACACTAAGAGAAAATAACTCCACTGCCTCAACCATCAAATTCAGACGTTAGTATCTAAAATATATTTACTGCAAATTTACTGCATAATAATCAGAGCTTAAGCACATTGTAGAATGGTAGCACAATAAAGATTTCAAGAACAAAACCACATGCAAAACTGTGTGTGTGTGTGATCGTGTGTGTGTGTGTGCTCACCCACATATGTGCAGAACAACAATCTAATAGACTAACAGTAATCAACATTCACGGGCAATAATTTTATACAATAACATAGAACATTGGGTTTCAATTTTTAAATGACAATTTGCTTATGGAATTTGTATGGATTAAAAGCATGTTTTATGCAGTTCAAATATAAATGTAAAGAAAGGCATTTATTTTAGTCTCAGGAATATGCTTTAGGTTATTTTTTTAAATCTTTCTTTGAATATCACTGAATTATACTCCAAAGCAGAGGTCTGCAAACCACAGTCTACAAGCCAAAACCAGCCCACTACCTGCTTTTGCCAATTAAGTTTTAGCGGAACACAGCCACGTTCATTTGTTTATGTATTGTCTATGATTTTTTCTCCACGTTGCAGTGGCAGGGTGGGTACTTGTAGCAGAGTCCATGTGGCCCACAAAGCCTAAAATATTTACTATTTGGCCTTTTACATAAAAAGTTTGCTGGTTTGTTCCTACTCCAGAGTGAGGTACCCAACACAGTTCCCGCTAGCCACATGCAGCTATTTAAATTTAAATGAAGTAAAATTGAATTGAATTGAAAATTCAGTTCCTTAGTCACACTAGCCACATTTCAAGTGCTCCATAGGCACATGCGGCTAGCGGCTACGATTTTGGACAGAGCAGATTATAGAACGCTTCCTTCGTTGCAGAACGTTCAATTGAATAGCAAGAGAGCCTTGCTACACAAAGTGTGGTCCATGTACAGTGGCATTGCCATTTCTAGGAAGCTTGTTGGAAACGCAGAATGTAAGGTTCCCTCTAAATCAGAATCTACAGTTTAACAAGATCCCCAGGTGATTCCTATGCACATTATGTTTGAAAAAGTAGATCCGGGGGATAAGGAATAAAGTAAATAGATGAGGAACAGATGATTCAGGATCGAGAGGAAAGTGCCATCACCTGGGGAAATAAACAGAAAAGTTTCCTACAACAGACTCCATTCGCTGACATAAAAAGTCTTTCCTGAGCACCTCTTGGTAAAGTCCTCCAAATTTTGTGTGTTTTTTGCTGTGATTATAATTATCATTATAATTAAGGCTCCTGGGATGTTATAACCTGAGGACAGCTACAAAAAATTAAAGCCTGGGAAGCCGTGAGCCTTAGGAAGAGATGCCAGTCTAGGTTTTACTGTGCTGATGAACTGTCTGGTATGTCTGTGGGCTGAAGGCAGACCAGGGAGCTTTTTCTTGGGGCGGAATGGCTTCAACCTCAGGATCAAATTCCCTTCTTTTCCTCCAACTCCACGTAGATCAATCCAGTGTGTACACTAAACTAACAGAAATCTTCCCTGGTTTTGAGGGGGCAGTGTTTGTGTTTTTGTTGTTATTTTACTCTGGGTTCAAAACATGGGAAGGCTAAAGAGGCAATGAGAGAAGTCGTCATATAATCCTACTCTGAAAAGGGAGCTTGCCCTGGCTTCCTCGTTCCAGAGGCTAAGACTAATGCATAATAGTTTGGAAAAAGCAGATGCTGGTCTACTCTAAAGAAGGCCTGCCTGCCACAGCTGAAGGCCAGGGGAACTGTCAACCCTGCGAGTGTGCTAGTGGAGGGTTTCTTTGGAGCAGTTATTTTTCAACCAAGTGGACAAACCAGAATCATTTGTGATAGGAGAAAGGGTGGATAAAGGGGCAGATTTGTAGTCTGAGAAAGAAAATTATAAAGTGTGTTTCATTTAAGTATTTAGAAATTTCAAATCACAATCAAGGATAGTGTAAGATTTTATGTTTACTAAAATGTGGGGTGAATTAAAATAACATTGAAAGTCTCTTTTAGGCAGAGGTGGAAATGGCTTCACAGGGTTGTGAGCTTAATGGATTTGCTCTGCTCTAAGGTTTAACGCTTGGCGTTGAAAACTCTAAAACCCGAATGAGTCACATATAAAGGGCAGAGGTGAATCTGCTCATTGCTCGAAAGTGCACTCATGTTAATCAAGCTCACAAGAATAATGTATAAATGCTAATTTATAATTGCACAAATAAAACTATGTAACAGGAATCAATAATTGGCACAACTAGCTCATTTCCTTTCTATAAGTATTTCTATATGGTAATTCAAAGTAGAATGTGTGGCTGGGCCCAGTGGCAAAGGCCTGTAATCCCAGCACTTTGGGAGGCCAAGGTGGGCTGATCACTTGAGGTCAGGAGTTTCAGACCAGCCTGGCCAATATGGCGAAACCCCATCTCTACTAAACACACAAAAATTAGCCGGGCGTGGTGGCGCATGCCTGTAGTCCCAGCTACTTGGGAGGCTGAGGTGGGAGGATCCCTTGAGCCTGGGAAGTGGAGGTTGCAGTGAGCCAAGATCATGCCACTGCACTCCAGCCTGGGTGACAGAGCAAGACTCCACCTCAAAATATAAATAAATAAATAAATAAAAATAATAATAGAATGTGAATGCCAGTTTGTTAGGACACAGGGAGACTTACTATCACAGAACCTGAATCATTTCAATGACAGTATATTCTTTCTCTCTTTAGGAAAACACACATTTGAATCCAAACCATTATTAAATTACTTCGGAATGTTTTACGAACTCAGCTAAAGAAAATCTTATGTATTGTTTTCACAGTAGAAATTACTTTCAAAGAAATAGGAATACTTGCTTCTGTGATCCCTTTCACTTATTCACTTATGTATTTATTCATTTTTTTGCTCATTCATTCATTATATATCTGTCTACCATGTAACTACCATGTGCTAGACTGTCTCAAATAGTCTAACAGGCATTAGAGATACAGCGGTGAACAAAACAGACAGAAAACCAGTCTATTTTCATGACACG
The DNA here is from genome assembly GCF_028878055.3 of Symphalangus syndactylus. NCBI lineage: Eukaryota > Metazoa > Chordata > Mammalia > Primates > Hylobatidae > Symphalangus > Symphalangus syndactylus. The sequence continues at coordinate 148,751,669 of NC_072447.2, read as the reverse complement.
TATATTCTGGATAGAAAATAGCATAAAGGGAAACAATTAAAGCAAGTAAGGCACATAGAGATTGGAAGATGAGGAATGAAATTTTAAACCTGGTGATTACAGAAAGGCTCAAAGACATGCCATTTTCTCCAGAACTTCCTTAGCTAACCACACACACACTCCTCCTTCTGAAAGACAGTCTTTCTGTAGAAGAATTCTGTGACAGGAGTGAAGCACTGACGCCTATAAGCTACTCTGTTTCTTTAAGGCAACATTCTCAACCCTGACAGCTAGTGAGAATCACTTTGGAGGTTTTAATAAAACACCTGGGCACTATCCTGGTCCAATTAAATAAGAATCTCTGGTGGCATGCCTGGGGCAAGAGCATTTTTTAAATGCCCTCTAGATGTTTCTAACATGCAGGCAGGATTGAGAATCACCTTACTGCTTTAAGATGACTTTGCCTTAATCCTGTATCTACCGAGCTTAAAGTTTAATTCTTCAAAGGCAATCGTATTTCCTATTTTGGGGGCAACATACCCTGGTTCTCCAAATTTTTCTGCAGGAAAATAAAGCATACTCTCTTTCAACTACAACATGCAGAACAAGAGAGTTTTAATGGGCATGATTCTATGCCCCTCGCCCAGAACAGGATCAGAAAATGAAAACCAAACAACTCTACTTTAAAATAAATGTCATAAACACGTAAAAATAAAACCCCCTCCAAGATCAGGGTTTCCCCTTCCTGGCAGATTTTTTCTTACCAATAACAAAGCTCCTACTTTTGTTCAGCAGGCTCCTCAGTGTTAAAGGTTGCGCCTCTTTCCCCCTTGGAGGACAGAAGATTGAGTTAGTAATCTAGCTGCAGTCACATTTAGCTATTGATTTGTTTCAGCTCTGAGACAGGTGCTGCGCTGAGAATTACAGCACTTGGTTGCTGGGTACAGAGATTTCAACATATCTCCTATCAGGGAGGCTGTTTACAGGAAATGCAAAGTTATCATGTGCACCACTCGTGGCTAATTGGGTAATTAATACAGAAGAGACCAGATCCGTGTAATAGACATGCAATATGAGAGGAAAGTGTAACCCAGAACTTCAGAAAGCAGATGTGGCTGATTATATATATAAAGGCAATGGGAGATAAGATTGTGGAATTGGCTCAATAGCTTGTCACATTACTCGGCAATCTAAAAGTTGCCAGCAGTAATATCCAATAGGAGACCCTAAATCTGATTTACCCCCAAGGTAATGCCTGTTGAAGATTTGTTCAGGAGAAAGTTGAAATTCGGTTCCTGACTCACTTTCTCTTGAGATCTACATGTGTTTCATAGTAAGGAAAAGCCAGTACAACAGAAAGCCATGGCCTACAGGAATTTCACTGACAATATTCATCTCCTCCCGAGGCAGGCACAAAAGTAGCAGAGAGGAGAGAATGAGAGCTTCACGTAAAACCACTGCACTGTCAGTCTCTTCTTGCTGATGGCTTATTTCTTTTCATTCATCTGTTCCTTCACTTGAAAGGTACTTTTGCTCCAAAATGTAGAGAAGAAAAGAACTGGTTTAGTTCCAGGATGCAGGTCATGAAAGCATCCTCATCTCTGTGTCCTGGTGAAGGAGATGTTCCTCTGTCAAAATGTGAAAGGTACCCACTGGGATTCCCACAACATGTCCCCGCTCTATTCTCGGCCTTGGAGTCATTTGAATTAAAGCGGGGAGAGAGGCATAGGAAACCTGTCTTAAATGCCCACAATGTGCCAGACGTTTGAACTGTATTTATGTAATCTGAAGTGGGTTGACTGACGTTCTGGTCAAATCCATATCCACTCAGAACCTCAGACATGACCTTATTTGGAAATAAGTTCTTTGCAGATGTAATTAGGTAAGGATCTTGAGATGATGTGATAATGGATTTAGAGTGATCTCTAAATCCAATGACTGATGTCCTTGTAAGAAGAGGAGAGGACATACAGAGACACACAGAGAGGAAAGCCATGTGAGGTCAGTGAGTTTATATTGCCACAGCTAAGGAACACCTGGAATTATCAGAAGCTGGCAGAGGCAAGGAAAAATTGTCCCCTAGAGCCTTTGGAGATAGCATGGCTCTGCTGACATTTGGTTTTAGACTTCTAACTTCTAGAGCTGTGAGAGAATACATTTCTGTCATTTTAAGCTACCAAATTTAAGGTAATTTGTTAGGGAAACCCTAGGAAGCTAACACACCATCCAATCCAAAAGAAACTGATGAGGAAAGCATATTTACCCTTACTTTTCAGGTGAGGAAACTGAAGCCACTCAGCAGTGGAAACACAATTTTAAATTCATCCTTGTCTAACCCCTAGGCTCGTTTTCTTTCCAGTAACCATCCTGCTTGTCTAATAAGAGAAAGCCCTAGTCAACTATTTTCTGAGCTTGAGCTTCTCAGGCTTTAATGTGCATATAAATCACCAGAGGCTCTTATTAAAATGCAGCTGCCTAGTCCATAGGTCTGGAAAGTGCCTGAGTTTCTACAATTCTAGCATGCTCCCAGGTTACTCCTAGGCTGCAGGTGTATAGACTGCACTTTAGGTAGCAAGCATCTAAATCAGTGGCCAGAGAAGTGTTTCTAGGAAGGGTCACATAGCAAATAGTTTCAGCGTTGTGGTCCATACAGTTCCCATCTGTATGTAAGCAGCTAGTCAACGCTACCATTATCACATGAAGGTAGCCATAGGCAAATAAGCGGGCTTGATTGTATTTTAATGAAACTATTTATAGACACTAAAATTTGAATTTCATATCACTTCCATATGCCAAGGAATATTATTCTTTTTTATCTTTTTAACCATTAGAAAATGTAAAAAACATTCTTAGCTCACAGAGCATACAGAAACAGGTGGCAGGCTGGATTTGTCCTATAGGCCACAGTTAGCCAACCCCTTGGTCTAAATTTTTAAGACCTGATTGTTTCTTGCATGGTATATAAGAAATGATGTTACTTTTTTAAAGGCAGCATATTTGAGAAGCATTCCGGTAGGACAGAAGAACAGTGACTAGGGATTGAAAGACCTAGGTTTCAAATTCTATCCTTGGTCCTAATTAGCAAATGGCTTCTCTTAACTGTCTCCCGTTCCCATTTTCTCCCTCGAGTTGATCATAGAAACTGCCCTCCTTACCTTCCCGGGTTGTTTGCAAGTTAAAGCGTGAAAGATATTCTTCAGCTCTCCTTTCTTTCTGTTCCTCCTACCTCCTTCTTTCTTTATTCTGGCATAAAAATTTACTACCTCCACGTAAATTGATTGAGATGAGAACACTAATTTAAGTGGATGTGTGTTGACAGCAATCTTAGAAATAAAGGTGCAGGGGGCTATGATGACCTATATGTCACAAAACTAAAAACACTGGAAATATACACCCATATACCTGCAACAAACAAACCCAATGACAAATAGGCATCTGAAATGGTACAGGGAACAGTGGCTAGGTAGCAGAGGAAGGAGAAGGGGCTACAAGGACTGTGAGACAGAAGGATGCAAAGGGAATAGAGAATTCTAGGAAAAGAAGCCAGGAACAAAGAGTGAGGCTGATGTTTTAATCCCTTTATTAATTAGAACTTGGACTTATATCATGGACATGATCCTGTGTATACAACTGTGTATACCACACAGACATTTGAACCCAATGTTTCCATCCAGAGTCACCTTTTGGAGCCAGAAGGAGCTAAAGTTGTATTCGCACTTGCTTCCTATGAAGTTACTCTTGATTAAACTCCTCCTGCACTGGTGAGCCACTAAAATGACCCAGGGGACCTTTGGCCCACATTAACTAAGTGCTTAAAGTTAACCTCTAATTCAGAAGTCTACCTTTTAGTTTGCTATTTGGAAGTCAACAAGGCATGGGAGCAGGGCCAAAGAAAATCAGCTTATCCCCAAGTTTCCATTAGTAAGAGATATTTGCCCCTAAAGACGCCTTCCATTCAGTGTGGCAAACATTTCTGGAGCCCTTACCATACATCAGGTGCTGTTGCACAAGACCTCATCCCTAACAATCAGTTCAAAGAGAGAGGGAAATGGCTCCTACCCACAAGATGCTTAGCATCTAGAATGAGAAACAGGCATGCCAGTAAATAACTGTAATATAATAGGGAACATACACAGTGAAAAAAGAAGCATGCGTAAGCTCCAGCAGCAAGGGCGGGAAAGAAGTGATTTATTCTGGCTGGGGCCAAGAGAGTAGGGATAATAGCATGCAGATTGGACAGAGAACACCCAAATAGGGTTTTGAAGAAGAAGAAGAATAGCTAATGTGTATAGAGTGCTTATGATGTGCTGGGCATTAGACTACATTAACCCATTTGATCCTCACAACAACCCATTCTCCTTCTTTCCCTAAACATTAGAACTGGTATTAGGAGACACTAGCTAGTTTCTGACACTGGCCTGGACTAAAAGACACATGAGTGTGCAAAAAGTGTGAGTCAGCCATGTCTGGCCATGTGCCGTACCCTGGAGCCATCAAAACTGACCTACGGGAATGGCAGAGATAAACGGAGAATGACAATGAATGAAGTGGTGTGTACACAGAAGCGAATACGAAGATTCAGGTTGAACAAGCAAAGGAAAAGGAGAAAGACTTCCTGCTTCAATGGGCATTGAGAAGTTCTCCTCTCAAGTTTTCGTGGTCTTGGTTCAAGCATCCCGTTAAAGCAACTCATAGTTGGTCTTGAAGAGAATCTTATTGGCTCACCTTTGGTCTATTCCCCACTCCAACCCTCTTAGCCATAGCTTATTGGACTAAAATTGGTCATGTGACCCACCTCCTTACAGCAGCAACCTTCTGTCCTACAAATGCTGAAACAGTGAAAGCTAGTTTGAAAAGTGAGTTAAAAATAAGGCAAAATCTTAGAGAAAAACAGAATTGAAGTGACAGTGGCTAATTGAACACTGATCTCCTGAGGCTTTTCCAGCCCTTGCTTTCTGCTTCTTGTGATGCTCAACTGTCCTCTCCCCCTGCAACTAACTGTATCTTGTCAATAAAATTTCTGATTTTGGGCTTGTGATACATTGAGTGGAAGTTTCGGTTAGTTGCAGCCAAAAGAATCTTACTTCAGACACAAAAGAAGAATCTGAAAAATTATTTTTTAGGAGGATATCTTTTCAGTGTACCAGCACGTCCCTAAGTGAATATTTTGTTTCATTCACAGCAGTACATTCTGACTTGGCAAAATTGGGCAGACAATAACATTATTTCACAGAACAGTAAAATGTTTAAAAATGGAACTCAAGTGCTTTGAATAATATGATTTAACATTTCTCTGTACTATATTCTCTATTTGTAAATCCTCTTTTATAGGACTGCCAATTTTAACAATTCTGATTTTAACAATTAAGAGAGATTGAAGCAGGTAACACACAGCCATGTAATGAAGACTCCTTTATGCATAAAACTCAACTGAAACAGGACAGATCCAACCAGTTAAAGTATCATTTTATCCATGTTTCTTGCCCATGAAAAAAACAAGACCCAGTTGCCATGTGGTGAAATCTTCCCCAAATACTAGAGGGATTTTTATATGTGGTTGATTTTTCCAACAGGCTCTCATTGTGTCCTATTTATAATGTGAACAATGAAGAGAGAAGAGATTGCATCCGAAACTCATATTCAGACATGTAAACACATATCCAGGCCTGCGGAATCTGAGGTCTTTTATTCCTCCTCATTGTTTACCTTGTAGGTCAATTTTGAGAATCAGCTGTCTTTTGAAATAAAAGTGCTTTGTAATCTCAATACCATATAAATGCAGGGAATTAGAAAAAAGGGAAAGATTGAAGAGGAAACCAGCATTTGTTGATTTGTATGTCATTTCATTTAGCCTTCAGAACAATCCTAGGAACTAGGTATTATTTTTCACCCCCATTCTACAGATGAAGAAACAAAGGCTTATTGAGGTTCTTAAATGACATCAACATCATAGATAGTAAGGCAGCTTTTCCTTGCTAAAATTTTATTTTTCGTGTCTCAATATTTAACTTATCATATTTTAAAGGTAGGTATGAGAACCCTTGAGCATAATAATTCAATAACGAGTTATGTATATTCTCCATGATGAAATAAACTGATGAAGATGCGTGCTACTCCTCTGCATTAAGCAGTCCCTTCCCTGTTATTCCACTTGTGATGGCTGACTCAAAATAATCCATCTGGCTGCAAGAACTTGTTTTCTTCACTGGGAGAGCAGAGAACCAGATAGGGCATTTTGGTTCTTAAAGGAGAGGATACAGGAATATAGTGCTATACTCCCCAAAACATGCATCTACAGATAGCCCCACATCCACCAACCTTCCCATCATATGTAGTTGTACTCCACTGTGTTAACACAAAATGTGCGCAGCAGAGGTGGTGAGTGGGAACTGAAATCCAGCCACAGCTCTACTCTCCAAGACTGGAACAATGGTGTGGAGCTACTTTCCCCTCCCAGAGGGAGCATTTTTCTGACAATTGTCCCAAGTGCACTCACGAAGCCCTGGGGCTGCATAAACCCAGGAGGGCTTACTTTTGCTAATCCATAAAGAAGGCATCCTATAAACTAGCAGGCCCCCTATGAACTAGAAGGCACCCTATAAACTCCCCTTCATTTTCAAAGACACATCTTAATCCCAAGGTAAAAGCAATTCTTGTGTAGGGACAAAAGCATACCAAAATATGCTCCATGTCTATCAGGTGCCCCCAGAATGAAAGTCAAATCTTAGAGACCCAGATTTATAAGTGACATATTTGAAGCCAGAAAAATCACAGGAATCTTTAGAGCAAAGACAAGGTCATCCATTCCTTCTAGTCACCTCCACATGGGCCTGGATCGGTGAGGAAAGGTCCTCTGAGATAATGTACTGCCCCTCATTGTGCAAAGGTCTATGAGACAAGTCTCAAACTTTTTTTTTTTTTTTTTTTTTGAGATGGAGTTTTGCTCTTGTTGCCCAGGCTGGAGTACATTGGCATGATCTCGGCTCACCGTGACTTCCGCCTCCTGGGTTCAAGCGATTCTCCTGCCTCAGCCTCCTGAGAAGCTAGGATTACAGGCATGTGCCAACACGCCTGGTAAATTTTGTATTTTTAGTAGAGCCAGGGTTTCTCTATGTTGGTCAGGCTGGTCTCGAACTTCTGACCTCAGGTGATCCGCCCACCTCAGCCTCCCAAAGTGCTGGGATTACAGGCGTGAGCCACCACGCCTGGCCACAAGTCTCAATCTTAACCTTATAGCACATCATGAAACTCTGGGCCTGACCTTCAGCTAGGAGTCTTGACTCTGGTGGGGAAAGGCAGAAAGAAACCTTCACGAAGTAGAGGCAGCACTCTAAATCCAGACTTTCTAGGTAGGCCACCCAGAGCCCTGGTTCACCATGGTATTGGTCTTTTGTGGTCATCTATCTACCTGTCTTAATAATTACCTTAATATACATTTAATAGACATATGTTTATGGTTGACTTTAAAAATATATCGAGCTTATTATCACTCATCCATACTCTATTATACTCTATATGAGAGAGAATGTCTAAGGTGCTAGGTATTGTACATAAGTGCAGGAGAACCATGAGAGTGTGGTACTCAGGTGACATGCAGAAAGATTTAACATAGCAGGTCTACTATCCTTAGAAAGACATGCTTACAGAGTTGGCAGTTGGCTGTACTCTGGGAATTTGGATTTTGCAGGGCTCCCACTACTTGCTAACTGAAGAGGGGATCACTGTGCCTAAGCTGTTTGTGCAAACAATATGATTTATGCTAAACACCTGCTTTCTTTCTGGAAGTTTGGAATTCTGGTACATGCTAGGCAGAGGTTGCCTAAATGACCAGTCTCAATATATTCCTTGAACTCTGAGTCACTAATGAGTTTCCTTAGTAGATAACACTTCACATGGCAATTCTACATTAGAGGAATTAAATATGTGTATTGTGTGGCTTCCCTGGGAGACGACTCTTGAAATCTTGTTCCAGGTTTCCATCAGAACTTGTGCCCATGCAACTTTGCTGGTTTTTCCTTGTATCTTTATGTCATAATAAATCATAGTCATGAGTGGGACTCTATGCTGAGTCTTGAGTCCTCCTAGCAAATCACTGAATCTGGAGGTGGTCTCAGGGACCCTCAACAGAGATGAACACTAAGTGTCATGGGACAAACATAAAGAAACGAACAAAAAAGGTGAGCTATGCTGACCTCAACAACCAGCTGCTCAAAGAAAACTACCTTCAAACCAATGAACACATGTTAATTTCTTTCTTGTTTTTTCCTCAAAAGTTTTGAGGCAGCTTGCAACAAGATTATGCATAATAATACCCTGTGATTTCATTACATAAAAATATACATATGGGCACAGGGAAATAGACTGAGAAGAATACAGCAAAACATTAACAGTTGTTTTTTCCAGATGAAGTGATAGAATTCTAATGCCTATTTTTTTTCTTGTGCCTAATTGTATTTTCCACACTTCTACAATGAGCGCATATTGCTTTTATAATGAGACTAAAAAAGGTAACATAAAATGAAATGTTAAAACATAATTAGGGATAGAAAAATCAAGCAAAATACACAAAAGTACAGGAAGATGTGACGAAGATAAAAATATTGAAAATAGACTTACACGTTGTAAAGTCCTCTATAACTGTTAACATTTTTGCCACAAATGTGACTCTGAGTGCCGTGACAGTGAGGGGAATATAGGTACACAGTCCAGTCATTCATCAAAAAGGCATAGTATCTCCATCACTGTATAGCAAATTACCACAAACTTAGTGACTTAAAAAGCACCCATTTATTAGCTCACAGTTTTGTAGGTCAGATGTCCAGCAGCCAGGACCGAAGTTTTTGTCTGGAGTCTCTGGGGAACAGTCTGCTTCCAATTTTATTCTCCTTGTCGGCAGAATTTAGCTCCTTGCAGTTGTCGGACTGAGGTCCCGATTTTCTTGGGACACGATTCCCACCATCTTCAGGCAGACAGTGGTATGTCACGTCTGCCTTGTGCCTCAAATCTCTTACTTCCCTGTCTATGATGTAAGATTTAAAGGGCTCATGTGATTAGGTCAGGACTACCTAAATAATCACCCTTTCTATAAAATCAATATAACATAACCAAATCATGGAAGTGAAATTTATTATAGTCACTGTTCCTGGGGTTATAAAGGGTAGGAGGAATCTTAAGGACTGTCTTAGAATTTTGCCTACTACACATAGAACTTGTAATTCTGTATGTTTGTAGGGGAAAAAAAGTAATTTAACCACTGCTATAGTTTGGATATTTGACCCCTCCAAAGCTCATGTTGAAATTTGATCCCCAATGTTGGAGGTGGGGCCTAATGGGAAGTGTTTGGGTCATAGGGGCAGATCCTTCATTAATGGTTTGGTGCTATTCTCACAGTAATGAGTGAATTCTCACACTATTAATTCCCAGGAGAACTGGTTGTTGCAAAGATCCTGGCACTCCCTACTTACTCTTTCTCTCTTCCTTTCTCTCTCACAAGGTGATGTGCACATGTCAGCTCCCCTTTGCTTTCACCATGAGTGAAAGCAGCTTGAGGCCCTCATCAGAACCAGATGCTGGCACCATGCTTCTTGCACAGCCTGCAGAACTATGAACGAAATAAATCATGTTTTTTGTAAACTACCCAGCCTCAGGTATTTCTTTATAGCAACACTTATGAACAGTTAAATGTTTATTCCTCAACCTGTGGCTGTCTCCTATGTCAATTACCATTTACTCTACCCAAAGTACTTCTCCCAAGAATCCCAGCCAATTTCTTCTTTGTTTGCAGCTTTTTGTTAGGCTCCACCTCCAACACTGGGGATCAAATTTCAACATGAGGTTTGGAGGGGTCAAATATCCAAACCATGCCTGTGGTTAAATTACTTTTTTTTCCCACAGACATACAGAATAACACATTCCAATGTCTGTAAAAAGACTGAGATGACCACTTTACCTACATAGATATTAGTCTCTCTGTCAGTTCTGTGCCCAGAAATAGCACTAGGTTACTACAGATAGTTCCCTATGTGAACACCCATCACACTTGCATGCCCCTTTTAACCCTAATGTTTATCTTTTGAAGAAATCTGCCGAAAAAAAGCAATAAACAAAGGAGAAATTGGATGGGAATCTTGGGAGGAGAAGTACTTTGGGTAGAGTGAATGGTAATTGACATAGGAGGCAGCCATGTATTGGGGGATAAACATTTAACTCAGCCTCTGAAACCAGAATTCCTAAACCCAACTCTGCTGCTACCTAGTTTTGTGGACTTTGCCAAGTCCCTTTATTTCCCCTTACAGACTTTTCTTTCTTTTATTTTTCTTTTTTGCTAGATGGAACAGTTTGAATGTCTCAATGCTTTACCTCCTTTTTTGGACTGCTGGATAGTTCTTATTAATGTCAATTGTGCTTTGCTTGTCAAAGTATGCTTCAGTGACCAGCAGCATCAGTTTCACCTAAGAGTTTGTCAGAAACAGTTTTAGAATCTGCCTCTGATATGGTTTGGCTCTGTGTCCCGCCCAAATCTGATCTTGAATTGTAATCCCCATGTGTTGAGGGAGAGACCTGCTGGGAGGTGATTGGCTCATGGGGGAGGTTTCCCCCATGCTGTTCTCATGATAGTGAGTGAGTTATCACAATAGCTGATGGTTTTAAAAGTGTTTGGCAGTGCCCCCTTTGCTATTCTCTCTCTCCTGCAGCCCTGTGAAGAAGGTACTTGCTTCTCCTTTGCCTTCCACCATGATTGTAAGTTTCCTGAGGTTTACCCAGCCATGCGGAACTGTGAGTCAATTAAACCTATTTCCTTTATAAATTGCCCAGTCTCAAGTATTTTATTATAACGCTGTGAAAATGGATTAATACAGCTTTAGACCTACTAAAGTAGAACCTGCATTAGAACCAGACCGCTGCATGATTCACATGCACATGAAAGCTTTGAAGTGCTGCATTCAGAATCTTGCTGCTCTCTTAGTGAACCATGTTACCCAGACTCAGTATAGTCCTGAGGGCTTGGAGCCTGTAGCCCTGCTGTCTGCTCTCTCATCCCCACCTGCTCAAAAATAAAAAGAGCCGCTAACTTAAAACAAACTAGGATTATGGCTGTAAACTCAGCTCACTTTAAGAAGCTATGGGCAAGCTGATCCTAAAATTTATAAGGAAAATGCAAGAGACCCAGAATAGCCAAAATAGAGGAACAGAGATGGAGGATTCACACTTTGCAAAGGGTGAGTAAGCTCAAAACTTACTACAAAGTCAGGTGTAGTGGCACGTGCCTATTGTCCTAGCTACCTGCCAGGCTGAGGCAGGAAGATCATTTGAACCCAGGAATTCGAGACTGTAGTATGCTATGATTGTGCCTGTGAACAGCCACTAACTACACTTTAGCCTGGGGAACATGCCTGTTATAAAAAGAAAAGAAAACACTGCAAAGGACAAAGTTGGATGGAGGACTTCTCAAGTTAATTCAAAACTTACTACAAAGCTATAGTAATCAAGACAGTGTAGTACTAGTATAAGGATGGACATATAGACCAATGAACGGAATTGAGAGTACAGAAATAAATCCATACATCCGTGTGTGATTATGGTAAACGTATAGTCTTTTTATAAAATGGCACTGGGACGGTTGGATACCTATATGCAAGAAAATGAATTTGCACTCACACCTCATGCCATAATCAAAAATTATTCAAAATGGGTCAAAGACATAAATGTAAGAATCAAAACTATAAAAATTCTTAAAAGTAAACATAGCGGCAAATCTGCAAGACCTTGTATTCGACAGTGGTTTCTTAAATATGGCACCAAAATCATAGGCAACAAAACAAAAACTAGATGCATTAGACTTGATTAAAATTTAAAACTTTTGTGCATTAAAAGCACTATCAGGACAGTGGGAAGACAACTCACAAAATGGTAGAAATATTTGCAAATCATACTTTATAGAGGTTTAATATCTAGAATATATAAATAACTCCTATAACTCAACAACATAAACACAATCAAATTAAAACATAGGCAAATAATTTGAATAGGTACCATAAAAATGAAGGTATACAAATAGCTAATAAGCCAATGAAAAGATGCTCAGCATCATTAGTTATTAGAGAGATACACATCAAAACCATAATGTGATACTACTTCACTCCTACTATGATGCTTATGATTAAATAAAGAAAGTGGAAAATAACAAGCATTGGTGAGGATGTGCAGAAACTGGGACCCTTTTGCACTGCTGGTAGAATACAAAAAACTTTAGCAGTTCCTCAAAATGTTAAATATAGAATTGCTACATGGCCCAGCAATTTAACTTTTAGGTATATACCCAAGATAACTGATAACATATTTTCACACAAAAACATTTTCAAAAATGTTTATAAGGAGGATTATTCATAATAGCAAAATAGTGGAAACACAACTAATGTCTATCAATGATCAATGGATAAAAAATGATATATTTATATGATGTTATATTATTCAGCTATAAAAAGGAATGAAATATTGGTACATGCTGTGACATGGATGAACCTTGAAAACATGCTGAGTGAAAGAAGCCAGACACCAAAGCCCACATATTGTATGATTCCATTTGTTTGAAATGTACAGAATAAACAATTCCATAGTGACAGAAAGCTGATAAATTGTTACCTGGTGATAGAGTAAGGAGGAATTGGAATTGAGGTTGTCTGCTAGTAGGTATGAGATACTCTGGGAAGAGAGGAGTAGAAAAGATTTAGAATTAGTTGATTGGATGGTTACACAACACAGTGAATTCACTGAAAACCACTGGATCGTAGACCTTAAAATGTTGAAGTTAATGTTTATGTGAATTACACCTCAATAATAAAATAAAGATTGTTTTTGTTTTTGTTTTTATGTTTGAGATGAAGTCTTGCTCTGCCACCCAGGCTGGAAGGCAATGGCGAGATCTCAGCTCACTGCAACCTCTGCCTCCCTGGTTAAAGCAATTCTCCAACCTCAGCCTCCAGAGTAGCTGGGACTACAGGGGTGCACCACCATGCCAGGCTAATTTTTTGTATTTTTAGTAGAGACAGGATTTCACCATGTTGGCCAGGCTGGTCTTGAACTCTTGACCTCAGGTGATCTGCTTACCTCGGCCTCCCAAAGTGCTGGGACTACAGGCGTGAGCTATCAGCCCTGGCCAAAAAAGATATTTTTACAAAGAAGCTACAGAGCCCACTTCTGGATTCTGGTCCTCTGACCTCAGGCATCAGAGGCCAATCTAGAATCTCTCCTCACTACCCACTGAGTGTGGAGGCAGAAGGAAGTCGGTATTTAATTAGTTTAAGAGAAATGAAATTAAATCACAACATGAAATGAATTGATGAAATGCCTCCCCACTCAGAGGGAATACATCAACTGTAAAAATGAAACTCTTTTCTTCTCTAGGGATAGGAGGAAATTCTGCTTTTCTCAATTACTGTGTCAGCTGGTCCCTTCCTAAGGAAAGAAATTCAATCATCTACTTGTTTGGTCTCCAAGTCAGTTGACAGAAAATTTTTTCTCTCCCCACTGAATGGACTGTTTTCAAACTTCTGTTGGTGATTAATTATTTCACTGCCATCTGAAAAAAACCTAAAACTTGGTGGGGTAAATAAAATGTACTCTAAGATATCCTCAACAGACATTCTGCCAAGTAAGCTGCAATGGCAGAAGGAGGGATTTGAGGATTTTCTTTTTCTTTCTCATGAATACAGTAAGTCTCAGCTTTTCTAAAAAGCATTTTGTGATATCTCAAATCAGAATGAGCCTTTCTTTCTCTTTTCCACCTCTAGCCCTTTGTGCAAGTTAGCCTCTATTTCTGAAATATTTATATACTTCTTTGCATAGATAGCTGTTTCTGATATTTATCCCTCAGCTTTTTACATCACTTTCTCTAGGCAGCTAGGCAGAACACCTAGAACAGGAGGGAGATCCGGGGGGAGTTGCTATAGTTTGGATGTTTGTCCTCTCCAAAATTCACGTTGAAATTTAATTGCCATTGTAACAGTAGTAAGAACAGGGACGTTTAAAATTTTAAGATGATGTCTCACTCTGTTGCTCAGGCTTAAGTGCAGTGGTGCAATTATAGCTCACTGCAGCCTTGAATTTGGGGTCTCAAATGGTCCTCCCACCTCAGCCTCTTACGTAGCTTGAACTACAGGACTACAGGCATGTGCCACCATGTCTGGCAAAGAGCTGGGACTTTTGAGAGGTGATTAGGCCATGTGGTGGTGTCCTCCCTCACGGGTGGAATTAATGCTATTATAAAAGGACAAGTCAGCTCCCTTTTGTTCTTCACCCTTCCACCATGTGATGCTTTCTGTCCTGTGATGATGCAGCAAGAAGGTCCTCACAAGATGCTGGCATCTTAATATTGGACTTCCCAGTCTCTAGAACCGTGAGGAAATACATTTCTTTTTTTTATATATTATCCAGTCTTAGGTATTCCATTATAGCAACACTAAATGGAGTAAGACAAAGGTGGCTGATATTTTACCCTGCCCCAAACAAGATAAGGACCTTGCATTAGTTTTCCATTTTGCATAACAAATTACCACACACTTAATGGCTTAAAACAGCACTGATTTTTCACCTTACAGTTTCTATGCATCAGTAGTCTGGGCACAGCTATACTGCATCCTCAATTCAGGGTTTTCTAAGGTTGCAATCATGTATGTCAGCTGAGCTATGTGCTAATCTGGAGGTGGGGATCTGCTTCCGGCCTCATGTAAATTGTCAGTAGAGTTCAGGTCCTTGCTGCTATAGGACTGAGGATCTCAGATCCTAATGGCTTCCCCTTTTCATAGGCAGTTCACAACATGGTTGTTTATTTATTCAAGGCCAGCAAAAGGGTATCTTTGCTGCTTTGAGACTATGACTTTAGAGAAGGCTTAGTCCCTTTCTAAAAGGGCTCACTTGATTAGGTCAGGCACAGCCAGTATACTATCCCTTTTGATTGACTCATAATCAACTGATTAGGGAATATATATCTGAAAAGTCTTTTCACCTTTGCCATATAACCTATTCACAGGTCCTGCCCAAACTCAAGAGGAGAGGATTATACAGGGTATATACACCATGGCAAGAACCTGGAGGCCATCTTAGAATTCTGTATGACACACCCCTTGATTTACTTTGGGGACCACACATTCCCTCTCAGTCCATGAGATCTGAGTAGGGTTGATCCTAATCTCTGCCATTCCCTAACATATTTTCATAGAAAATCCAATAATTAGCTATTCTTTTTCAAGTACAAGGCAGATCATATCTGCCTACCCTAGAGCGAGCCCCAGAGACCACGTGGTATAGGCTAAAATGCACTTATTTTTGTGTCAGACAAGCCTGTGTTGAAGTCCCTTGATTCACCACTTATTTACTCTGTGACCTGATGCAAGTCATTTAATCTCTTTCTTCCCAAGTTCCATACGTACAAAAGTGTTGTTATGAATATTAAGCATACTGATTGAGAAAGTAAATTTTGAGCAACAAAATCACAGCCCTTCTTATATTTGTAACAAAACTAAAGTAAAAAAAAAAGTTGGAATTTTAATTTCCATTTCTGCATATAAGGAGCTTGGAAGTCACTGCTCCATCCTAACAACAAGTAAAAAGATGAACAATCCAAAAAATCAACAACTTTTTTCAGATGCGTAACATAATCGAGTTCATGGCAAATGACTGCCCTGAAGATTGAAAAGACAGACAAGCAGGTATAGAGTCACAACATACCAGAGCAGAAACCTTCATAGGAACCAGTCCTGGAGTAAGAAAACTTGAACTATAATCAGCAAAAATCTGGAGGCTAAGTGTGCATAAGTTTCACAGTTAAAAACTCCAAGGTACCCAGTATTAGAAGGGGCTCCCACACTTTTGTGAGTTTTACTTACAGGAGTTCTTGCACTAAATATCAGAGAAAAACGCCCTCGTGCTTCCAGCAGGGGAATAGGAAAAAGAAATCATTTGGAAATATGCCAGAACACTGTTCTTCTTAACAAAATATGTCCTCAGGAAAAACTAGTTAACTAAAGCTTAACCTGCTAGGATTTTATCAGAGCCTAACTGATCTCGGAGAAGGGAAATTTTCAGCTCTAACTCACTCTAGAATTTAATACAAGAGAAAGAAAATATCCAACTCTAGTCTAAGCTAGCAATCCTATTCATCCTAGGGACTTCAAGGACTCAGAGGGAAGGGTGAGAGGGGGGTGAAGGATAAATTTCAGAAATCACCACTAAAGAAACTTCACATACAACCAAACACCTCCTGTTCCCCCAAAACTATTGAAATAAGAAAAGAAAAACATAGCATATTAGTTGGTCAGCCATGTACACTTTTTAGTGATTGTGAATGTAACCAAAAATTGTGGCGTTATGATGTTGAAAGGACAGGAGAAAGGATGTAAGTGAACCTCCTCTTTCACAATAGGAAGGTCAAGAGATGGCATCTAACTTGGACCTCTCAGGAGATACCGATAATTGTAATAAATGCTTTATTTAGGAAGTAAAAACCAGAAGAAATAACTGAATGAGTTGAAATGGTTGCTTTTGGCAAGCAGTTTGGTGTGGAGTAGGAAGCATGTTACTTTTGTTACAATTATTTAGCATATTATGACTCTGTAAACACTCTTCCCACATTACTTTGGGGAATGAAAACTGACTTGAAGACCAAATTAATTAATTAATTAAAGATATGGCCTATAAAAAATAACATGGATTTTTCTCATAGCAATTCCAGACAGTAAAACAATTTCAAGGGGGAGCAGAAATGAAAGTAGCAAATAATATATGCAAAGGGCATTTAGTAATCACACATTTTCTTGAATGTTTTTGTAAGCAAATGCCACAAACTGTACTATGTTCAGCTGCATAATCACTAATTTGATTCTACCCATTTCTTTGTCAAGCACTAAAGATATTATGGTGAGCTTCTGGCTGTAAATTGTGTTTCCCTTGTGATTCTAAAGGTTTTCTTTTGGCTGCTATATTATTGAGCTTCAGGGGCACTACGGCAACTTTTTTCTCCTTCCTTTTATGTATTTCCTTTCAGATTTTCTAGAATCTTACATAACCAAGACTGGGCAGTAGTTTATTTAAGCACATGCATATATACACACACATGCATGCATTTAACTTTACATAAGGCATTCTGGAGGGAGGGCTTTCATAGAAATATAGTCATCCCTCAGTATTGGTTCCAGGATGCTCGGGGATATCAAAATTCGCTGAGGTTCAAGTTCCATAGTCCACCCCAAAGAAACCGTGGTTATGATAAATTGACCCTTAGAAATGAGGGGTTCTACATTCCTTAAATACTGTTTTCAATCCACTATTGGTTGAATCTGTGGATGCAGAACCTATGGAGGAGGTTCAACTGTATTTTATCTTATTTTCTTAGTCTACAGCAAAACGTGCTAGATGTTAAAAGAAGACAATTAAGATGACTCAGTATGAAAAAAAGAAATAAAAAAACAACTTCCTAGTCTAGAGGCAAGAGGCTCTAAAATAGGATAAATTTCAGAAATCACCACTAAAGAACCTTCACATACAACCAAACACCTCTACCCCCATCCACCTTACCACCACATTACTAAAAACCTATCTGCAGCAGTTTCTTATACTTAGTTCATCTTGTCCAGCTATCAAGAAATTATAAGTTGTACTAAAAGGCAAAAGGCAGTTTGAAGAGACAGAGAAAGCATCAGAACCAGATATTGCAGGAATGTTGGAACTATCAGTAAGAGAATTTAAACAACCATAATTAATATGATATGGGCTGTAATAGATAAAATAGACAGCATGTAAGAACAGATACGCAATATAAGCAGAGAGCTGGAAATTCTAAGGAAGGAACAAAAAGAAATGCTAGAGATAAACACTGTAATAGAAATGAAGAATGCCTTTGATGGGTGATATAGTTTGGATATGTGTCCCCTCCAAGTCTCATGAAGTGATCCCCAATGTTGGAGGTGGGGCCTAGTTGGAGGTGTTTGGTTCACGGAGTTTGATCTCTCATGAAGGATTTGGTGCCATCTTGATGGTAATGAGTGTGATCTCTATCTATTAGTTTATGCAAGAGCTGGTTGATTAACAGAGCCTGGCATCTCTCTTGCTCCCTCTCTTACTGTGTAACACATCAGCTCCCCTTCCCTTCCACCATGAGTAAAAGCTTCCTGAGGTTTCACCAGAGGCAGGTGCTGGCGCCATGCTTCTTGTAGAGCTGGTAGAACCATAAGCCAAATAAGCCTGTTTTTTTCTTATAGATTACCCCAGTCTCAGGTATTCCTTTATAGCAAAGCAGAATGGACTAACACAATGGGATTTTTAGTAGACTCCACATGGTTAAGGAAAAATCTCTGATCTTCAAGATATATCAAAAGAAACCTCAAAAACTGAAATGCATAAAGAATGAAGACTAAAAAATGAAGAACAGAATATCCAAGAACTGTGGGACAACTACAAAAGGTATAACATATGATGTATATTGGGAATACCAGAGGGGAAGAAAAAAAGCAAGAAACAGAAGAAATATTTGAAAAAATAATGACTAAGAATTTCTCCAAATTAATGTCAGGCACCAAACCACAGATCCAGGAATCTCACAGAACTCCATGCAGTCCAACTGTTTTACATTGTTGTTTTACAAACAAAATAATAAAACAAAAACAAAACAAAAAACTACACTTGGGCATATTATTTTCAAACTACAGAAAATCAAAGATAAAGGAAAAAAAATTCTGAAAGAACCCGGAAGGGAAAAGAAGTCTTACCTAAAGGGAAGAAAAGGTAAGAATTACATGCTACTTCTTTACAGAAGCATGCAAGCAAGAAGAGAGTAGAATGAAATATTGAAAGTGTTTAGAGAGAAAAAGACAATAACTTAAATTTTATGAAATGCAAAATTGTCCTTTAAAAGTGAAGGAGAAACAAAGACCTCTCCAACAAACAAAAATTGAAGGAATTTTTTTTCCAGTAGACTTGCCTTGCAAAAAACATTTAAAAAAATTTTTAGAGAGAAGGAAAGCAATATAGGCCAGAAATGCAGAGCTACATAAAGTAAGAAAGAACATCCAAGAAGAAATAAGTTAATATAAAATAAAAACTTTTATTTTTTCTCATTCTTAATTGAAAAACAGATGTTTGTTCAAAATAATAATAGCAATAGCATATTAAATTTTGTATGCTTATATTTATATCTTGTATGGCATACTCTTATGTAAGTATGTATATAATAAAACGAATAACAGTGGGAATATGAAGGACAGGAAAAGGGAATTAGTATTATTTTGTTATTATCATCTTATTCAAAAGTGGGTTGCATTATTCATAAACGTGTATTGCAAACTCTAGGGCAACCATGGGGAAAAATACCTAAGAAAGGAAATAAAACAGTTTTTAAGGAAAAAGAACAAGCAAAATTACATAAAATGCTCAATTAAAACAACAATAGGCAGAAAAGAGTGTAAGACAAAAATAGAAACAAAGAGCCAGAGCAACAAATAAACAGTAACAAATATGGTATATATTAATCCAAGTATATCAATAATCACTTTGAATGTCAATAGTCTAAATATACCAATTAAAAGACAGATTGTCCAAGTAGATCAAAACATGCAACTCATATATATATATGTAAATATATATATATATATACTTACAAGAAACCCCCAGTGTCTATTTCTCCACTCTGCCCATATGTTCTTATCATTTAGCTCCCACTTGTAAGTGAGAACAATGCAGTATTCGGTTTTCTGTTTCAGCACTGGTTTGCTAAGGATAATGGCCTCCATCTCCATCCATGTTCCTGAAAGGACATAATCTCATTCTTTTTTTATTGCTGCATAGTTTTCCATGGTGTAAATGTACCAGATTTTCTTTTTCAATTATTATACTTTAAGTTCTAGGGTACATGTGCACAATGTGCAGGCTTGTTACATAGGTATATATGTGCCATGTTGGTTTGCTGCACCCATCAACTTATCATTTACATCAGGTATTTCTCCTAATGCTATCCTTCCCCCAGCCCACCACACCCCAACAGGCCCCAGTGTGTGATGTTCCCCACCCTGTGTCCAAGTGTTATCATTGTTCAATTTCCACCTATGAGTGAAAGCATGTGGTGGTTGGTTTTCTGTCCTTGTGATAGATTTCTGAGAATGATGGTTTCCAGCTTCATCTAGGTCCCTGCAAAGGACATGAACTCATCCTTTTTCATGGCTGCATAGTATTCCATGGTGTATCTGTGCCACATTTTCTTAATCCAGTCTATCATTGATGGACATTTGGGTTGGTTCCAAGTCTTTGCTGTTGTGAATAGTGCCACCTTAAACATACACATGCATGTGTCTTTATAGTAGCATGATTTATAATCCTTTGAGTATATACCCAGTAATGGGATGGCTGGGTCAAATGGTATTTCAGTTCTAGATCCTTGAGGAATTGTCACACTGTCTTCCACAATGGTTGAACTAATTTACACTCCAACCAACAGTGTAAAAGTGTTCCTACTTCTTCACATCCTCTCCAGCATCTGTTGTTTCCTGACTTTTTAATGATGGCCATTCTAACTGGCATGAGACGGTATCTCATTGTGGTTTTGATTTGCATTTCTCTGATGGCCAGTGATGATGAGCATTTTTTCATGTGTCTGTTGGCTGCATAAATGTCTTCTTTTGAGAAGTGTCTGTTCATATCCTTTGCCGACTTTTTGATGGGGTTGTTTGATTTTTTCTTGTAAATTTGTTTAAGTTCTTTGTAGATTCTGGATATTAGCCCTTTGTCAGATGGGTAGATTACAAAAATTTTCTCCCATTCTGTAGGTTGCCTGTTCACTCTGATGGTAGTTTCTTTTGCTGTGTAGAAGCTCTTTAGTTTAATTAGATCCCATTTGTCAATTTTGGCTTTTGCTGCCATTGCTTTGGTGTTTTAGTCATGAAGTCCTTGCCCATGCCTATGTCCTGAATGGTATTACCTAGGTTTTCTTCTAGGGTTTTTATGGTTTTAGGTCTAACATTTAAGCCTTTAATCCATCTTGAATTAATTTTTGTATAAGGTATAAGGAAGGGATCCAGTTTCAGCTTTCTACATATGACTAGCCAGTTTTCCCTACACCATTTATTAAATATGGAATCCTTTCCCCATTTCTTGTTTTTGTCAGGTTTGTCAAAGATCAGATGGTTGTAGATAAACGGTGTTATTTCTGAGGGCTCTGTTCTGTTCCATTGGTCTATATCTCTGTTTTGGTACCAGTACCATGCTGTTTTGGTTACTGTAGCCTTGTAGTATAGTTTGAAGTCAGGCAGCATGACGCTTCCAGCTTTGTTCTTTTGGCTTAGGATTGTCTTGGCAATGTGGGCTCTTTTTTGGTTCCATATGAACTTTAAAGTAGTATTTTCCAATTCTGTGAAGAAAGTCATTGGTAGCTTGATGGGGATGGCATTAAATCTATAAATTACCTTGGGCAGTATGGCCATTTTCACAATATTGATTCTTCCTATCCATGAGCATGGAATGTTCTTGCATTTGTTTGTGTCCTCTTTTATTTCATTGAGCAATGGTCTGTAGTTCTCCTTGAAGACATCCTTCACATCCCTTGTAAGATGGAGTCCTAGGTATTTTATTCTCTTTGTAGCAATTGTGAATGGGAGTCCACTCATGATTTGGCTCTCTGATGTCTGTTATTGGAGTATAGGAATGCTTTTGATTTTGGGGCACATTGATTTTGTATCCCGAGACTTTCCTGAAGTTGCTTATCAGCTTAAGGAGATTTTGGGCTGAGATGATGGCGTTTTCTAAATATACAATCATGTCATCTGCAAACAGGGACAATTTGACTTCCACTTTTCCTAATTGTATACGCTTTATTTCTTTCTTTTGCCTGATTGCCCTGGCCAGAACTTCCAACCCTATGTTGAATAGGAGTGGTGAGAGAGGGCATCCTTGTCTTGTGACAGTTGTCAAAGGGAATGCTTCCAGTTTTTGCCCATTCAGTATGATATTGGCTGCGGGTTTGTCATAAATAGCTCTGATTATTTTGAGATACATTCCATCAATATCTAGTTTATTGAGAGTTTTTAGCATGAAGGGCTGTTGAATTTTGTCAAAGGCTCTGCATCTATTGAGATAATCATGTGGTTTTTGTCGTTGGTTCTGTTTATGTCATGGGTTACATTTATTGATTTGCATATGTTGAACCAGCCTTGCATCCCAGGGATGAAGCCAACTTGATCTTGGTGGATAAGCTTTTTGATGTGCTGCTGGATTCAGTTTGCCAGTATTTTAATGAGGAATCTCACACTGATGTTCACCAGGGATATTGGTCTAAAATTATCTTTTTTTGTTGTGTCTCTGCCAGGCTTTGGTATCAGCATGATGCTGGCCTCATAAAATGAGTTAGGGAGGATTCCCTCTTTTTATATTGATTGGAATAGTTTCAGAAGGAATGGTACCAGCTCCTCTTTGTACATCTGGTAGAATTTGGCTGTGAATCCATCTGGTCCTGGACTTTTTTTGATTGGTAGGCTATTAATTATTGCCTCAATTTCAGAGCCTATTATTGGTCAATTCAGAGATTCAACTTCTTCCCGGTTTAGTCTTGGGAGGGTGTATGTGTCCAGGAATTTATCCATTTCTTCTAGATTTTCTAGTTTATTTGCATAGAGGTGTTTATAATATTCTCTGATGGTAGTTTGTATTTCTGTGGGATTGGTGGTGATATCCCTTTATCATTTTTATTGCCTCTATTTGATTCTTCTCTCTTTTCTTCTTGATTAGTCTTGCTAGCAGTCTATCAACTTTGTTGATCTTTTCAAACTCCAGCTCCTGGATTCATTGATTTTTCGAAGGATTTTTTGTGTCTCTATCTCCTTCAGTTCTGCTCTGATCTTAGTTATTTCTTGCCTTCTGCTAGCTTTTGAATGTGTTTGCTTTTGCTTCTCTAGTTCTTTTAATTGTGATGTTAGGATGTCGATTTTAGATCTTTCTTGCTTTCTCTTGTGGGCATTTAGTGCTATAAATTTCCCTGTACACACTGCTTTAAATGTGTCCCAGATATTCTGGTACGTTGTGTCTTTGTTCTCATTGGTTTCAAAGAACATCTTTATTTCTGCCTTCATTTCATTATTTACCCAGTAGTCATTCAGGAGCAGGTTGTTCAATTTCCATTTAGTGTTGCGGTTTTGAGTGAGTTTCTTAATCCTGGGTTCTAATTTGATTGCACTGTGGTCTGAGAGACAGTTTGTTGTGATTTATGTTCTTTTACATTTTCTGAGGAGTGCTTTACTTCCAATTATATGGTCAATTTTAGAATAACAGTGATGTGGTGCTGAGAAGAATGTATATTCTGTTGATTTGGGGTGGAGAGTTCTGTAGATGTCTATTAGGTCCATTTAGTGCAGAGCTGAGTTCAAGTCCTGGATATTCTTGTTAACCTGCTGTCCCCTTGATCTGTCTAATATTGACAGTAGGGTGTTAATGTCTCCCATTATTATTGTGTGGGAGTCTAAGTCTCTTCGTAGGTCTCTAAGGACTTGCTTTATGAATCTGGGTGCTCCTGTATTGGGTGCATATATATTTAGGATAGTTAACTCTTCTTGTTGAATTGATCCCTTTACCATTATGTAATGGCCTTCTTTGTCTCTTTTGATTTTTGTTGGTTTAAAGTCTGTTTTATGAGAAACTAGGATTGCAACCCCTGCTTTTTTTTTTGCTTTCCATTTGCTTGGTAGATCTTCCTCCATCCCTTTATTTTGAGCCTATGTGTGTCTCTGCTCGTGAGATGGGTCTCCTGAATACAGCACACTGATGGGTCTTGACTTTTTATCCAATTTGCCAGTCTGTGACTTTTAATTGGGGCATTTAGGCCATCTACATTTAAGGTTAATATTGTTATGTGTGAATTTGATCCCATCATTATGATGTTAGCTGGTTGTTTTGCCATTAATTGATGCAGTTTCTTCATAGCATTGATGGTATTTACAATTTGGCATGTTTTTGCAGTGGCTGGTACCAGTTGTTCCTTTCCATGTTCAGTGCTTCCTTCAGGAGCTCTTGTAAGGCAGGCCTGGTAGTGACAAAATCTCTCAGCATTTGCTTGTCTGTGTAGGATTTTATTTCTCCTTCATTTATGAAGCTTAGTTTGGCTGGATATGAAATTCTGGGCTGAAAATTCTTCTCTTTAAGAATGTTGAATATTGGCCCCCACTCTCTTCTGGCCTGTAGGGTTTCTGCTGAGAGATCCGCTGTTAGTCTGATGGGCTTTGCTTTGTGGGTAACCCAACCCTTCTCTCTGGCTGCCCTTAACATTTTTTCCTTCATTTCCACCTTGGTGAACTTGACAATTATGGGTCTTGGGGTTGCTCTTCTCGAGAAGTATCTCTGTGGTGTTCTCTGTATTTCCTGAATTTGAATGTTGGCCTACCTTGCTAGGTTGGGGAAGTTCTCCTGCATAATATCCTGAAGAGTGTTTTCCAACTTAGTTCCATTCTCCCCATCATTTTCAGGTACACCAATGAAACATAAATTGGGTCTTTTCACATAGTCCCATATTTCTTGGAGGCTGTATTCATTTCTTTTTACTCTTTTTTTCTCCAAACTTGTCTTCTTGCTTTATTTCATTAATATGATCTTCAATCACTGTTACCATTTCTTCCACTTGATCAAATCGGCTATTGAAGCTTGTGAATGTGTCACGAAGTTCTCATGCCATGGTTTTCAGCTCCATCAGGTCATTTAAGGTCTTCTCTATGCTGTTTATTCTAGTTAGCCATTCGTCTCACCTTTTTTCAAGGTTTTGAGCTTCTTTGCGATGGTTAGAACATGCTCCTTTAGCTCGGAGAAGTTTGTTATTACTGACCTTCTGAAGCCTGCTTCTGTCAACTCATCAAAGTCATTCTCCATCCAGCTTTGTTCCATTGCTGGCGAGGAGCTGCGATCCTTTGGAGGAGAAGAGGCACTCTGGTTTTTAGAATTTCAGCTTTTCTGCTCTGGTTTCTCCCCATCTTTGTGTTTTTATCTACCTTTGGTCTTTGATGTTGGTGACCTACAGATGGGGTTTTTGTTGTAGATGTCCTTTTTGTTGATGTTGATGCTATTCCTTTCTGTTTGTTAGTTTTCCTTCTAACAGTCAGGTCCCTCAGCTGCAGGCCTGTTGGAGTTTGCTGGAGGTCCACTCCAGACTCTGTTTGCCTGGGTATCACCAGCAGAGGCTACAGAACAGCAAATATTGCAGAACAGCAAATACTGCTGCCTGATCCTTTCTCTGGAAGCTTCATCCAAGAGGGACACCTGTCTGTATGAGGTGTCTGTCGGCCCCTACTAGGAGGTGTCTCCTAGTTTAGCTACATGGGGGTGAGGGACCCACTTGAGGAGGCAGTCTGTCCGTTCTTAGAGCTCAGACATCATGCTGAGAGAACCACTGCTCTCTTCAGAGCTGTCAGACAGGGACGTTTAAGTCTGCAGAAGTTTCTGTTGCCTTTTGTTCAGCTATGCACTGCCCACAGAGGTGGAGTCTATAGAGGCAGTAGGCCTTGCTGAGCTGCGGTGGACTCTGCCCCGTTCGAGCTTCCTGGCCACTTTGTTTACCTACTCAAGCCTCACCAATGGCAGACGCCCCTCCCCTGCCAGGCTGCAGACTCACAGGTCAATTTCAGACTGCTGCACTAGCAGTGAGCCAGGCTCCGTGTGCATGGGACCCGTCGAGGAGGCAGGGGAGAGAATCTCCTGGTCTGCCAGTTGCTAAGACCATGGGTAAAGTGCAGTATTTGGGTGGAAGTGTCCCGTTTTTCCAGGTACAGTCTGTCCCAGCTTCCCTTGACTAGGAAAGGGAAATCCCCTGACCTCTTGCACTTCCTGGGTGAGGTGATGCCCCACCCTGCTTCAGCTCGCCCTCCATGGGCTGCACCCACTGTCCAACCAGTCCCAGTGAGATGAACCAGGTACCTCAGTTGGAAATTCAGAAATCACCCGTCTTCTGCATCGATCATGCTGGGAGCTGCAGACAAGAGCTATTCCTATTTGGCCATCTTGGAATGGAAACCACCAGATTTTCTTTATCCAAACTGCCACTGATGGACACTTAGTTTGATCCAATGTTTTTGTTATCATGAATAGTGTTGTAATATTCACAATATTACAACATTATTACAATGTTATAATATTCACTCTTCATTATTGTAAATAGTGTGAATAGTATTGTGAGTGTTGTGATAAACATATGCGTTTATGTGTCTTTATGGTAGAATGGTTTACATTCCTTTGGGTAAATTCCTTGTAATGGGGTTGTTGGGTTGAAGGATAGTTCCTTTTTTTAGGTCTTTGAGAAATTGCCACACTGTTTTCCATAATGTTTGAACTAATTTCAACTCCTACCAACAGTGTATAATTGCCCCCTTTTCTCCACACTCACATCAGCATCTGTTATTTTATACTTTTAATAATAGTCATTCTGACAGATGTGAGATGGTATCTCATTGTGGTTTTTATTTGTATTTCTCTCATGATCAGTGATATTAAGCTTTTTTCATATGTTTGTTGGTCACATGTATGTCTTCTTTTGAAAAGCGTCTGTTCATGTCCTTTGCCCACTTTTTACTGGAATTGTATGTCTTTTCCTATAAATGTGTTTAAGTTACTTATGGATGGTAGATATTAGACCTTTGTCAGGTGCATAGTTTACAAATATTTTCTCCCATTCTGTAGGTTGTAATCTTACTCTTTTGATAGTTGTTTTTTCCCTGCAGAAGCTCTTTGGTTTAATTAGACTCAACTTATCATTTTTTTGCTGTTGTGATTGCTTTTGACATCTTTGTCATGAAATCTTGGCTCATTCCTATGTCTTAGGTTGTCTTCCAGGGTTTCTATAGGTTTGGGTTTTACATTTAAGTCTTTAATCCATCTTGAATTTATTTTTGCATATGGTATAAGGAAAGGATTCTGTTTCAATCTTCTGTGCATGGCTAGCCAGTTATCCCAGCACCATTTATGGAATAGGGTGTCTTTGTTTGTTTTTGTCAGCTTTGTCAAAGGTCAGACAGTTGTAGGTTTGTGGCTTTATTTCTGAGCTCTCTATTCTGTTGCATTGATCTATGTATCTGTTTCTGTGCCAGTACCATACTTTTTTTTGGTTACTGTAGTCCTATAGTATAGTTTGAAGTTGGATAGTGTGATGCCTTCAGCTTTTTTTTTTTTTTTTGCTTAGAATTGCTTTGGCTAAGTTGAGCTCTTTTTTGCTTTGGTTTTCAGTCATAAATTTTAAAATAGTTTTTATTTTAGTTCTGTGAAGAATGTCATTGGTAGTTTGATAGGAATAGCATTACACCTATAAATTGCTTTGGGCAGTATTACCATTTTAATTATATTGATTCTTCCAATCTATGAGCATTAAATGTTTTTCCATTTATTTGTGACATCTCTGATTTCTTTGTGCAGTGTTTTGTAATTCTCACTGTAAAGATCTCTTACCTCCTTGGTTAGCTGTATTCTAATTTTTTTTTTCTTCTGTGGCAATTCTGAACGGGATTGTGTTTCTTTTTGACTCTCAGCTTTGCTGTTGTTGGTGTATAGGAAGGCTAGTGATTTTTCTGTATTTTGTATCCTGAATATTTGCTGAAGTTGATTTTCTGCTAAAAGAAGTTTTGGGCTGAGACTATAAAGTTTTCTAGATATAGAATCAGGTTTTCTGCAAACTGGGATAGTTTAATTTCCTCTCTTCCTAATTTTATGCCCTTTATCTTTCTCTTTCCTATAAATTAATAATTTATAACCTTCCAAAAAGAAAGCACTAGGCCAAGGTAGGTTGACTGATGAATTCTAACAAACACTAAAGGAAGAAATTATACCAATTCTTCACAAGCTCTTTCGTAAGACAGAAGCAGAGGGAATACTTTCTAACTAATTCTATGAGCCTAGCACCATCCTAATACCAAAACAAGAGAAATATATTTTACCAGAATAAAAACCTATAGACCAATAAGTTTCATAAACATAGGTGCAAAATTCCTAAACAAAATATTAGCATATTGAAACTCACAATGTATGAAAAGAGTTGAACACCACGAACAGGTGTGCAAGGCTGGTTCAACATTAGAAAATCAATTAATGTAAGCCATCACATTAGTAAGCTAAAGAAGAAAAATCACGATTATATGTATAGATGCACAAAATGTACTTGATAAAATCTAAACCCATTCATAATGAAAACATTCAGCAAACTGGGAATAAAAGGGAACTTCCTAACTTGGTAAAGAATATCTACAAAAAACCTAGAGCTAACATCATTATTAACAGGAAGAAATTAGAAGCTTTTTCCCTAAGGTTAGGAACAAGCAAAGGACATCCCCTCTCACTACTTGTTGTCAAGGTTATACTGGAAGTCTTAGCTAACACAATGACAAGAAAAAGAAGTAAAAGGTATACTGATTGGGAAGAAAGAAAGAAAACTGTCTTTGTTTGCAGGTGACATTATCATCTATGGAAAAATCTAAAAGAATCCACAACAACAAAAACTAAAACTAATAAGCAATTATAACAAGGTTTCAGGGTAAGGTTAATATGCAAAAGCAAATACCAGCAATGAAAAAGTGGAATTTGAAATTAAAAACATTTACATTTGCACAAAATATAAAATACTGCTGAGTGTGGTGGCCTATACCTGTAGTCTTAGCTACTTGGGAGGCTGAGATGGCAGGATCTCTTGGAGATGGAAGTTCAGGGTCACATTGCATTATAATGGCATCTGTGAATAACCACTGCACTCCAACCTGGGCAACACAGTGAGATATCAACTCTCAAAAAACAACTAAATGCAAACAATGAAATACTTAGGTGTAAATCTAGCAAGATAAGTACAAGAGCTATCTGAAAGAAATAAAAAAGAACTCAGTAACTGGAGATATATTTTATGTTAATAGAAAGTGTTACTGGAAAAAGGGGTCTTGATCTAGATCCCAGGAGTGTGTTCTTGGCTCTCGCACAGAAAAGCATTAACGATGAATCACAGAGCACAGTAAAAGAAGCAAGTTTATTAGTAACTACTCCATTACAGAGTAGGGTATCCTTAGGAAGCAAGGAGAGGAACATGCCATTGTTATTTTAAGTTGTTCTTATATAGAGGTCTTGTCTATGTAAAGACTAAATTATGCTGTCCTTATGTGCAGGTGGGCTGACTGCATGACAAAGCTTCTTATTCTATTGATTTAAATAAAATTACTTTTGATATTGTAGTGTGTGAGTACTTCAAATCATAACTATAATTATCTTGAAAACATAAATTGTTATGGGTATTGGGACATCTGGACTTTCTGTTGTTGTAAGAGTTTGTCCTTGGAGTTATTACCAAGCAGCTTCCTTAGCTGTAAGCATCTTAAGACCATGAGTTCTGACTGGCAAGCAATATGCCTTGTTAGTTTCAAGATGAAGTGAATTTGAAAGTGATGTCACTCTGGTTCTTCTAGGTTCATGCCTCCCTAACAAAAGGAAAATTAAATACACTCTAATTGTTAGTTCTTCCCAAATTGATCTATAGTTTTAGTACAATCCTAGTCAAAATCCCAGGAAGTTATTTTGTGGATATTGACTCTAAAGTTCATATGTAGAGACAAAAGATACAGAATTATTAGCAAAATATTGAAAGAGAAGAACAAAATTTGAAGACTGACAGTATCTGTCCAAGATTCATTATAAAGCTAGAGTAAGCAAAACAGTGTGGTATTGGTGAAAGTATAGACACATAGATGAATAGAACAGAATAGAGATCCCAGAAACAGACCCACATGAATACAGTCAACCTATCTTTGAAAAAGAAGCAAAGGCAATACAATGTAGCTAATATAGTCTTTTCAACAGATGATGCTGTAACAACTGGACATTCACGTGCAAAACCATGACTCTACATATAGACGTTACACCATTCACATGAACTAACGCCAGTGGATCACAGGCCTAAATGTAAAATGCAAAACTATAAAATTCCTAGAAAACAGGAGAAAATCTTGATGATTTTGAGATTTATGATGACTTTTTGGATACAATACGAAAGGCATAAACCCTGAAAGAATTATTAAGCTGGTCTTCATTAAAACTAAAAATCTAAAGATGCCTGACTAGAGTCATTTGGCACTTACTTCATCCACAAAGAAGAATCAAAATAGTAAATAGATAGTCACACTTCACATAGAGCATCTGAGAGAGAACACTGGAATTCAGCAGAGTAGTGACAGGAAACACCTAAGGCAGGGAAGGAGACGGACACAAGGCAGCTGGCCTGGCTGGG
This sequence comes from Symphalangus syndactylus, assembly GCF_028878055.3. Lineage (NCBI taxonomy): Eukaryota > Metazoa > Chordata > Mammalia > Primates > Hylobatidae > Symphalangus > Symphalangus syndactylus. The sequence continues at coordinate 148,721,431 of NC_072447.2, read as the reverse complement.
ATTGGCTGGCAGCCCAGAGACAGCCCCTAGTGCAGGGAAAAGGTAAGTGACAGATTTCCAGTGGTCCACATTTTCACTATAAACTCTTGAAATCCTGCCATAAGAGAGTACCTCGACCCTTGCAGGCCCTGAGACTAATATAGGTATCTTCCTGGAATCTTTGTGATGATATTGCTCCAAGGAGGGAGATCACACTTGGTCCCAGATATACCCAAAGACCCAAGTATCTGGAGTATACTGGCATTTTCAGAGCCCCACCCCACCAGGATACCTCCTGCCTTGAGGTCCAACAGCCCCTGCCTCACTACATCCCTGAAGCCCCCAGTGACTTTCCCCCATGTTTGCCTAGAGGGCTGCAGCAGCAAGATGCTGATTGGACTCAGTAGTTTGGCTGTTTCCCAACACTTTAGACCACACGATGTCAGAAACCCCAAACAACAGGCAGTGCAGTGGACTGGAAAAGGCTGCACTCAGGACAAAGGGAGTTAAAGTACAGGCTCCCCAGAGCCTGAAAGCTACTTTTCTGGGGGTGCTGCCATGGACAGCCCCACCCCCATCAGAAACAGGGCCACAGTACACTGGCATGTGCCCTAAGGATGGGCTCTCCCTGCCCACCTCCATCGCTACCACCACTTCTGCCATCTAAGCAGGTAGCCAGGTGGCCTGGAGATTGCTCTGTCCAGTACACCACCACCTGACTTGTGCACACCACTGGGGGACCTGAGAACAGGACCACTTGGGCTGGCACCATGCCACCTCAGTACCCAAGCACACCACCCAGAAACCTGGGAATCACCACACACTCTCCATCACCTCAGGCACATGTGTTCACCACCAGAAGGCCAAACAATAGGCCAAAAACATCTGCCACCCATGGAAAAGCTGAATTCTACCAAACTCATAAAGAAGAACTAACACCAATTATCCTGAAATTATTTCAAAAAAAATGAAGAGGAAAGAATTCTCCTTACATCTTTTCATGAGTCCAGTATTACCCAAACACCAAAAGCAGACATGCATGCATCAAAAAAGGAAAACTATGGGTCAATATCCCTGAAAAACCTAGATGTAAAAATCCTCAACATTAGTAAACCAAATTCAGCTTCACATAAAAATATAATATACCATGATAAAGTGGTATTTATTTCAGAGATGCAAGGATGGTTCACTGTAAACAAACCAATAAATATGTTACATCAAATTAACAGAACAAAAATCAGTATTATATGATCATCTCCACCACTGTAGTAAAATCATTTGATAAAATTCAATATCATTTCACAATAAAAAACTCTGAAAAAACTAAGCATGTAGGAATATAGCTCAACATAATAAAGACCATATATGATAAAACCACAGCTAACATCACAGTGAATGAGGAAAAGCTGAAAACTTGTTCTCTAAATACTGGAACAATGTAAGGATGCCTACTTTAAGTACTCCTATTCAACAATGAAATGGAAGTCTTAGCCAGAGCAATCAGGCAAGAGAAGGAAATAAAGAGCATCCAAATTGGAAAATGGGGATGTCAAATTGTCTCTCTTTGCAGATGACATGATCTAGTATCTAGAAAAACCTAAAGACATAACCACAAAACTCAGATCAGATAAGCAAATTCAGGATAGTTGCAGGATCCATGATCAACATATAAAAATCAATAGTGTTTCTACATCCCAATAATGATCTAGCTGAGATGGAAAACAAGGAGGAAATCCCATTTACAATAGCTACAAGAATAAAACACCTAGGACTAAATTTAACCAAGGAAGTGAAAGATCCCTATAAGAAAAACTACAAAACACTGATGAAAGAAACTGAAGAGATCACAGGCAAATAGAAAGACATCCCATGCTCATGAATAAGAAGACTTAATTACTGTTCAATTCAAAGAAATCTACATATTCAGTGCCTTCCCTATCAAAATATCAGTGATGTTTTTCATAGAAACAGAAAAAGAAACAAACTTATAATTTGTATAAAACCAAAAAAGAGCCCAAATAGCCAAAGCAATCCTGAGCAAAAAGAACAATGCTAGAGGAATCACATTACCTGATTTCAAAATATATTATAAGACTATAGTAACCAAAATAGCATGGCATTGGTATAGAAACAGACACGTAGTCCAATGTAACAGGATAGAGAATCCAGAAATAAATCCACAAATTGACAGCTATCTGATTACCAAGATGCCAAGAACATACACTGAAAAAAGGATACCCTCTTCAATAAATGGTGCTGGGAAAACTAGATATCCATAGCCAGAAGAATGAAACTAGACCCCTATCTCTCACCATATAATAAAATCAATTCAAACTAAATTAAAGACTTTAACATGAGATTCCAAACTATAAAACCACTTGAAGAAACAACATAAGGGGGCCAGGCGTGGTGGCTCACACCTGTAATCCCAGCACTTTGGGACGCTGAGGCGGGCAGATAACGAGGTCAGGAGATCGAGACCATCCTGGCTAACATGGTGAAACCCCATCTCTACTAAAAATACAAAAAATTAGCCGTGGCAGGAGCCTGTAGTCCCAGCTACTCGGGAGGCTGAGGCAGGAGTATGGCGTGAACCCAGGAGGGGAGCTTGCAGTGAGCCAAGATCACGCCACTACACTCCAGCCTCCTGGGTGACAGAGCGAGACTCCGTCTCAAAAAAAAAAAAAACATAAGGGAAACACTCCAGGACACTGACCTAGGAAAAGATTTTATAGCTAAGACCTCAAAAGCACAGGCAACAAAACCAAAAATAGACAAACGGAAATATATTAAACTAAAAGGCTTCTGCACATTTTACAGAGTGCAGAAACCACCTGTCAAATGGGAGACAATATTTGCAAACTATTCATCTGACAAGGGACTAAATATGCAGAAAATATAAGGAATTCAAACAACAGCCAAAATACCCCATAAATTAATTCATTATAAAGTGGGCAAATGGGCCAGGTGTGGTGGTCCGTGACTGTAACTCCAGCACTTTGGGAGGCCCAGGCAGATGGATTGCTTGAGCCCAGGAGTTCAAGACCAGCATGGCCACCATGGCGAAACCCTGTCTCTCCAAAAAAAAAAAAAAAAAAAAGACAGGTGTGGTGGTATGAAACTGTAGTCTTACCTACTTGGGAGGCTTGCTTGAGCCCAGGAAATTGAAGCTGCACTGAGCCAAGATAGCATGACCACACTCCAGCCTGGGCAACAGAGTGAGACTCTGTCTAACAAAAAAAGTAGGCAAATGATCTGAATAGAAATTTCTCAAAGGAAAACATACAAGTGTCCAATAGGCATATGAAAAAAAATGCTTGACGTCTCTAATCATCAGAAACTGTAAATCAAAAGTGCAATGAAATATTATCTTACACCACTTAGAACGGCTAGTATCAAAAATACAAAAAAAAATAGATACTGGTGAGGATGTGGAGATTTGTTGGTAGCAATGTAAATTAATACAGCTATTATGGAAAACAATATGGAGATTTATGAAAAAAACTAAAAATGGAACTACCAATAAGATTCAGCATTCCCACTACTGGGTATTTACTGAAGAAAATCTCAGCATATCAAAAGCACACCTGTACCCCCATTTAATTGTAGCACTATTCACAACAGCAAAGAAATGGAATCAACCTGTTTCCATCAACAGGTGAATGGATAATGAAAATGTGACATATGTACACAATGGAATACTACTCAGCCATGCAAATAATAAAATCCTGTCATTTGCAGAAACATGGAGGAAACTGCGGATCATTATATTAAGTGAAATAAGCCAGGTACAAAAAGACAAATATTGCATGTTCTCATTCATATGTGGGAGCTAAAACAGTTAATCTCATGGAGGTAGAGAGTAGAATGATTGTTCCCAGAGACTGGGAAGGGTGTGTGGCAGGAGGGGGCAAAAGAGAGGTTTGTTAATGTGTGCAAACATACAGTTAGATAGAAAGAATCATTTCTATTGGTTGATAGAGAGTAACGTGACTATAGTTAACGTGTTGTATATTTCAAAATAGCTAAAAGAGAGATCTTGAAATGTTCCCAACACATAGAAACGATAAATGCTCAAGGTGATGGTTATCCTAAATATCTTGACTTGATCATTATACATCTATGCATGTAACAAAATATCAAATATACCCCAAACATATGTACAAATATTATGTATCAATTGAAAAATATGATGATGGAATTCAGATGATTTGTCTGATAAGGTAAGTCATTCATCTTTTTCTCCAAAATTGTCTTAACTACTATTTGCCCCTTTGCTTTGCTAAAAATATTTTTAAACCAGGTGAGTTTACAGATTAATTTTGAGAGGCTTGAGAACCTAAAACTGTTCTAAAAAAAATAAAGTGTTAAAAAAAAACTTAAATAAATGAAACATCTTACTAAAGCTTTGGTCTCAAAGGTTTTTAAGTGAGATTTTGGCACCAGCGCCCCTGTGCACTATGCTATTCAACGTGTTTATCAATGACTTTTATAAGATCCAGAGGGCTCCTCAAAAAAAAGTCTCAATTTATAAAGCTTTGAATCAGAGGAAACACATTTGCCCTGGATATCCCAGAATATCCACGTCCCCAGACAATACAAGATGGCCATGTTCCTCACTAAAGTTGTAAGTCAGCCTTTGCCTGCGTTTAGCCCCCTGTACCAAAGACTCTGGCATCTTCAATCATATCAGTGACAGATCTCAATGACCAGCACTCTGGTACAGAGATCTGCTACATTTCCAGAAGTGGCACTTACACACTATTCTGGCCTCAGTGCAAATCTAATGATTGTGAACAGTGTGTTCACACACACACGTGCGCACCGCACACATACACACACACACCTCTTAGGGAAATCAGAGCAGTCTCTTAACCTTACAGGCAACTCTACTAGTCTCAACATGCAGCTTCAGTCACCTGAGCTATGTCAATTAAGGTCGCATAGATAGTAAGCTGTGGAACAAGAGATTTTTACCTTTTTTCATGCAGAGTAATATAATCACAGGAGTGATCTCCCTTAATGTTCACGGTCTCTGCCTATATTTCAGGGGTCTAAGTCCCACAGGAATCACTGGTCACCCATCCTGAGCCTGCTTACTTGCTAAATGCTAATAAAAGGAAAACAAGGCAGAACCAGAGATGAGTGGAAAACAGTGACTTCTCCACAGATGTTTTTCACACACAGGCAAACACACACACACACGCACATGCACACAAATTTCAACACCGCTGTGAAATAGTTGCCACTGTCATTACTTGTGTTAATAATACAAGTTCATTGTTATTGACAAGGCCACAGTAGATTTCTCCCGGGGGAGGCAGTGAAAGAGTGAGAAAATGCCTCTGCTATTTCTACTCCTCCCTATCTTAGTAAATTATACCACCTAGGTACCTAGTATCACATACCCAATACTTGGGGATTACCATTGCCATCTACTTTATTCTTGCCTCCATATCCAATGCATTACCAAGTCCTATTTGCTCTGCCTCTAAAATATGTATCCCAAATCCATCCACTTCTCTTTATCTCTACAGCTATAAGTCCAGCCTAAGTCACAATCATCTTTTGTCTAAATAATTGTAACAGTCTTCTAATTGCTCCTTGATATGCTTTGGCTGTGTCCCCACCCAAATCTCATCTTGAATTGTAGCTCCCATAATGCCCACGTGCTGTGGGAGGACCCCGTGAAAGATAACTGAGTCATGGGGGCAGTTTCACTTATACTGTTCTTGTGGTAGCGAATAAGTCTCAGGAGATCTGATGATTTTATAAGGGGTTTCCCCTTTCGCTGGCTTTCATTCTGTCTGCTGTCATATAAGATGTGACTTCAGCCTTCCATCATGACTGTAAGTCCTCCCCAGCCATGTGGAAATGTGAGTCCATTAAACCTCATTTTCTGTATAAATTACCCAGTCTTAGGTATGGCTTTATAAGCAGCATAAAAACAAACTAATACAGTAAATTTGTACCAGTACAGTGTGACGCTGCTGTAAAGATACCTGAAAATGTGGAAGTGACTTTGGAACTGGGTAAAAGGGGGAGGTTGGAACAGTTTGGAGGGCTCAGAGGAATACAGGAAAATGTGAGAAAGTTTGGACCTTCCTATAGACTTGTTGAATGGCTTTGACCAAAATGCTGATAATGATATAAAGAATAAAATCTATGCTAAGGTGGTCTCAGATGAAGATGAGGAACTTGTTGGGAACTGGAGTAAAGGTGACTCTTGCTGTTCTAGCAAAGAAGCTTGTAGCATTTTGCCCTTGCCTAGAGATTTGTGGAACTTGAACTTGAGGGAGATGATTTAGGGTATCTATCTGGCAGAAGAAATTTCTAAGCAGCAAAGCATTCAAGAGGTGACTTGGGCATTGTAAAAAGCATTCAGTTTTAAAAGGAAAACTGTATAGACATTCAGAAAATTTACAGCTGATGGTGCAATAGAAAAGAAAAACACATTTTCTGAGGAGAAATTCAAGCCAGCTGCAGAAATTTGCATAAGTAATGAGGAACCAAATGTTAATAGCCAAGACCATGGGGAAAATGTCTCCAGGGCATGTCAGAGACCTTTGTGGCAGCCCCTCTGATCACAGGCCTGGAGGCCTAAGTGGAAAACATGATTTCCTTGGTTGGGCCCAAGGCCCCCCTGCTGTGTGCAGCCTACGGACTTGGTGCCCTGCGTACCAAAGCTGCTCTGCCATGACTAAAAAAGGCCAAGGTACAGCTCGGGCTGTGGCTTCAGAGGGTACAAGCCCCAAGCCTTGGCAGCTTCCCAGTGGTGTTGAGCCTGTGGGTACACAGAAGTCAAGAATTGAGGTTTGGGAACTTCTGCCTAGATTTTTGAGGATGTATGGAAATGCCTGGATGTCCAGGCATAAATGTGTTGTACAGGTGGGGCCTACGTGGAGCACTTTTGCTAGAGCAGTGTGGAAGGGAAATGTGGGGTTGAAGGCCCCACACAGAGTCCCCACTGGGGAACTCCTTGTGAAACTGTTAAAAGACCACCAGAACCCAGAATGGTAGATCCACCGACAGCTTGCACTTGCACCTAGAAAAGCCACAAACACTCAACACCAGCCCATGAAAGCAGCTGGGAGGGAGGCTGTACCCTGCAAAGCCACAGGGATGAAGCTGCCCAAGGCTGTGGGAACCCACTTCTCGCATCAGCGTGACCTGGATGTGAGACATGGAGTCAAAGGAGATCATCTGCAACTTTAAGATGTGACTGCCCCGCTGGATTTTAGACTTGCATGGGGCCTTTACCCCCTTCATTTTGGCCAATTTATCCCATTTGCAATGGGTGTATTTATTCAGTGCCTGTACCCCCGTTGTATCTAGGAAGTAACTAATTTGCTTTTGATTTTAGAGGCTCATAGGCAGAAGGAACTTGCCTTGTCTCAGATGAGACTTTGGACTGTGGACTTTTGAGTTAATGCTGAAATGAGTTAAGAGTTTGGGGGACTGTTGGGAAGGCATGATTGGTTTTCAAATGTGAGGACATGAGATTTGAGAGTGCCCAGGGGTGGAATGATATCGTTTGGCTGTGTCCCCACTCAAATCTCATCTTGAGTTGTAGCTGCCATAATGGCCACATGTTGTGGGAGGGGCGCAGTGGAACATAATTGAATCATGGGGCAGTTTCCCCCATACTGTTCTTGTGGCAGTGAATAAGTCTCATGAGATCTGATGATTTTATAAGGGGTTTCCTCCTTTGGTTGGCCTTCATTCTCTCTTGCCTGCCACCACAAAAGGCATGCCTTCTGCCTTCCACTGTGATTGTGAGGCCTCCCCAGCCATGTGGAAATGTGAGTCCATGAAACATTTTTTTTTTTTTAATAAATTACCCAGTCTCGGGTATTTCTTTTTCAGCAGTGTGAAAATAAATAAATACACTCCTTTGACTTGCACTCCTGCTGGCTGCGCTACAATCCAATTTCCATAGAGCGGTCAACGTTATCTTTCTAATGTTTAATCATATAATGTCTCTCTCTAGCTTAAAATCTTAAGCTGTATTACAGCTAAATTCAAAATCCTTGATGTGACCAGAAAGTCTCACCTCGATCTTGCCCCTGCCTGAATCTCCAAACTCATCTTGTCCTACTCACCGCCTCATTCACCAACGATTCTAGGTACACTGGCCTATGTGAGCACGCTACATTTATTTTATCTTCAAAGCCTATGCCCTGGTTGTTCCCTCTGCCTGAGACATTTGTCCTCTTGATGTTTGCACACAAATCTGATTCCTTTATGCCATCCAGGTCTTAGCTCAAATTCCACCTGCTCAGTAACAACTTTTCAAGTCATCTGATCTAAATTACTTCTACCCCTCTCCCAGTCCCCCACTAAGTCACCCTGTTTACTTCTTCATATCAATTTTTGTTTCTCTTTAATTATTTGTTTTTATGTTTATAATCTCTATGTGTATGAGAATGTAAGCACCATGAAAGCAGGAACATTATTGATATTGTTCAATTTCTTGTCCTCTTAATGTGGATGATTCTTTGGTATATATTAGGTGTGCAACAAACATTTGTTAAATGGGCTATCCCGTTTTCAGATGAGGAAAGAAGCCTGGAGGATAGAAATGTCCTTAGGCTATAAAGCTAGTAAACATCTTAGAAGCTGAGAAAATCTCCTCCAAACAAAGAATGATAATAGTAACCACTTCTCTAACACTATGTGTCAGGCACTGTTATCATTTAATCTTCAAAATGATTCTAAGTGGTAGAGTATTAGGGGGGCAGGGAAAGTGTTAAAAATTAGGATTGGTTTATTTCTTAGTTAATTGCAATCAGTCAGGTACGTCTCATCATGTATCTCTGCCAGCTTCTTGGACCTCAGGATCCGGATTCTTTGCATCTGAATTGCATGCAAGGGAAGAGAAAAAGTCAAATAGCATCTTGTGACCTTTTGCAATCAGGCCACGCTCTTTAAGCTCAACAATGCAAATAGAATGTGTACAGCATGTTCCTAATTTTTAAACGAAGTAGGCCCTCTCATATCATGGAAATAGAAGGGGAGGTGATCCACACGTAAGTGGTTCATACTCCTCCACATTTCATTAGCCAGAACTCAATTACTTGATCCTATATAAAGGCAAAAAAGGGCAGGGATATTCACTGATTCCTGTGAAGCCAGGAAGGAAGAGAAGATGCCCGTTGGTTCTTCTGATGAGGCCCTTTGTCCCCTTGAGGCTATAGGTCCTCCTGGCAGGATCATTGGTCCTCTTTAAGTTACTATTGGTCCTCCTGATGAGATTCTTTTTCCTTGATGAGACTGCTGATTCTGGCATGCTCAATCAGTCATGACCACATGATGTATGGGAAGAAGTTTGTCTCAGGTAAGTAAAAAAAAAAAAAAAATGAGGAGGAAGGAAGCTTGTTTCTTCATAAGCTTGCTTATTTAACAAACAAATGCTATTCTTTTTGTCCTTGCGTGTTTTCTGTTGTTTCCTGAACTCTTTACGTGTCCTTCGAAACAGCTCTACAACTCTAGAGTTCTGTGTCTGATTGCCCTATAAGCCTTATCTGTTGTTTTTTTTTTCCTGTACTCTTGCCTCTGCTTCCACCTCAAAAGTAAGCTCTTCAAGGAATTGGGCTTTACTATTTGAAGTGTGAAACCATGTAATTTTCAAATTTCAAAGATCTCATTAAAATACATATTTTAAATTTTGCATATTTTGGAATATTAAATAATAAAAGCTTAATCTCAGAAAATGGAGAATTTGAAAGGAAAGGAACAATTTTTAAATATTTAGAAAATATCTAAAAACAGGCATTTTAACAATGTATGTGACATTGCAAGGGGAGAAAACAAACAAACAAACAAACACCAGAAACATAGCCAGAGAAGGTTCAAGTAAATTGAACTTTATAAAACTAAACTGGCCGGGTGCAGTGGCTCACTCCTGTAATCCAGAACTTTGGGAGGCCGAGGCGGGTGGATCACCTGAGATCAGGAGTTCAAGACCAGCCTGGTCAATATCGTGAAACCCTGTCTCTACCAAAAATACAAAAATTAGCTGGCCATGGTGGTGGGCGCCTGTAATCCCAGCTACTAGGAAGGCTGAGGTAGGAGAATCACTTGAACCTGGGAGGCAGAGGTTGCAGTGAGCCAAGATTAGGCCACTGCACTCCAGCCCGGGCAACAGAGCAAGACTCAGTCTCAGAAAAAAAAATAAAATAAAATAAAAATCAAATAAAAAATAAAAAATACAAAGCTAAACTGTGAAAAATTGAATATCTTGACATATTTTCTTTTGAATATTAAAAAGATATTAATTTTTAAGGAGGAAATGTTTCTCTGTAGAGATTACTTTTTATTTTTAAATTTTTCTTTGAAACTATTTCAAACTTACAAAAAGTTGCAAGATCAGGAAAGTATAAGCAAAACCATATTCCCTTTGTCCAGATTCACTTGTTTTTTTTTATTTTTATTTTTGGAGACAAGGTCTCACTCTGTCGCACAGGCTGGAGCGCAGTGGCATGCTCTCAGCTCACTGTAGCCTCAACCTCCTGGGCTTAAGTGATCCTCCCACCTCAGCCACCAAATAGCTGGGACCACAGGCACCACGCCCGGCTAATTTTTTGTTTTTTTTTCAATTTTTTTTCTAGAGACAAGGTTTCAACATGTTTCCCAGGCTGGTCTTGAACTCCTGAACTCAAGTGATCTGCTCACCTCGGCCTCACAAAGTGCTAGGATTACAGGCGTGAGCCACCACCCCTGACCCAGATTCACTTTTGTATTTTACATTTTACTGCATTTACTTCAGCTCTTTATCTTTCTGAACCACTTGAAAGTCAGATGTATGTATCATTGCCCCTTTATGCTAAATATGTGTCTATTTCCGAAAAATAGGAACATGCCTATAGTGATTACATCTACATAGTACCATGGTATAGTAAAGAGCAAGAAGCCAGAGTTTCACCATCTGCAGTAATACCTACTCTTGCAAGCCTCATTGTATGTTAATTGTCTGTCTGTTTATTTTTCTTCTGCTAGACTTACTGCTCCTGAGGGCAAGGACCAAATCTGATAATTGTTGAAACCCTATGCCTAGCACATGGTAGGTGCCTGTGACTTTTTCCCTAAATATTGGCTAATTATGAAAAGGTTGCAATTATCAATTGACAAAAATAAATATTTTGTTTTTATTAGCAATTTCTAGTTTAACTGCTTCATGATCAAAGATGGTTGTTTGTGATAGTTCTCCTTTTTGAAATTTATTGGTTTTCTTCTTTAATTTTTTTTATTATTATTATACTTTAAGTTTTAGGATACATGTGCACAACATGCAGGTTTGTTACATATGTATCCATGTGCCATGTTGGTGTGCTGCACCCATTAACTCGTCATTTAGCATTAGGTATATCTCCTAATGCTATCCCTCCCCCCTCCCCCCACCCCACAACAGTCCCCGGTGTGTGATGTTCCCCTTCCTGTGTCCAATTCCCACCTATGAGTGAGGACATGCAGTGTTTGGTTTTTTGTCCTTGCGATAGTTTGCTGAGAATGATGGTTTCCAGCTTCATCCATGTCCCTACAAAGGACATGAACTCATCCTTTTTCAGGGCTGCATAGTATTCCACGATGTATATGTGCCACATTTTCTTAATCCAGTCTATCATTGTTGGACATTTGGGTTGGTTCCAAGTCTTTGCTATTGTGAATAGTGCCTCAATAACATACATGTGCATGTGTCTTTATAGCAGCATGATTTATAATCCTTGGGTATATATACCCAGTAATGGGATGGCTGGGTCGAATGGTATTTCTAGTTCTAGACCCCTGAGGAATCACCACACCGACTTCCACAATGGTTGAACTAGTTTACAGTCCCACCAACAGTGTAAAAGTGTTCCCATTTCTCCACATCCTCTCCAGCTTATGACTAAATATATGTTTAATTTTTGCGAATGTGCCACGTGCAATTTAAAAGAATACATATTCTCTATAGTCAGAGTTTAGAATGTGACATATATTAATAAATTCTACCTTGTTGATTATATTATGTTGTTTAGATCTTCTCTCTCCTTGCTTATGTTTTGTCCACTTGATCTGTCTCCTCTTGAGGGTGGAGTATTAAACTTTCCTTTTCTCACTGTCTTTCTGTTTCTGTCTCCCTGTGTCTTTTGTAGTTTTTACTCCATAAAGGTTATTATTTGGCAATAAAAATTCTTAAATGTTATGGTATCATTCTGCATTACAGACTTTAACATTAAGAATGTCCTTTTTGGCTGGGAGCAGTGGCTCACACCTGTAATCCCAGCACTTTGGGAGTCCAAGTCAGGTGGATCACCTGAAGTCAGGAGTTCGAGGCCAGTGTGGCCAATGTGGCGAAACCCCGTCTCTACTAAAAATACAAAAAATTAGCCAGGCGTGGTGGCGGGCGCCTATAATCCCAGCTACACAGGAGGCTGAGGCAGGAGAATCGCTTGAACCCAGGAGGGGCAGGTTCCAGTGAGCCAATATCATACCACTGCACTCCCCCGCCTGGGTGACAGAGTGGGACTCTGTCTTGGAAAGAAAAAAAAAAAAAAAAAGAATGTCTTTTTGTCATATCCCTGCTTTGGGGCTTGAATTTCATTTTGCTGATTCCAGGATATCCTGCTTTCTGTTTTCATTTTTTTAATTTCCATTCTTCCTGTTTTCATTGACCTGGTATACCTTTCTCCCTCCTTTTGTATTTAGCCTTTTGAATCACTATGTGCGGTGTAACTCCTGTATATAAAAGCGCTGGGGTTTGTTCTCCGAGTGAAATTGAAAATCTTTTTTTTAAAAGCAGGTCATGAGGCCGGGCGCTGTGGCTCACACCTGTAATCCCAGCCCTCTGGGAGGCCGAGGCAGGTGGATCACCAGAGGTCAGGGGTTCGAGACCAGCCTGGCCAACATGGTGAAACCGCGTCTCTACTAAAAATACAAAAATTAGCCGGTCATGATGTGGCATGCCTGTAATCCCAGCTACTCGGGAGGCTGAGGCAAGAGAATCACTTGAACCTGGGAGGCAGAGTTTGCAGTGAGCCAAGATTGCACCACGGCACTCCAGCCTGGGCGACAAGAGCAAAACTGTGTCTCAAAAAAAAAAAGAAAAGGAAAGTTTTCTTGGATTATACTTTTCAGTAGTACTTTTGTTCTATTGATTATCTTTTTATAGGGAGTGAAGTAATATGAATGGCATTGCTTTTTTATTTCTCTCTTATTTCCATTGCTTTGTTATCCTTTTTGTTTTCCTAATCTCATTTTCATTTTATTTATTGTTTTCCTGCCTCTTAATATTCCCCAATGCCCCCTATTACATTTTACTAGGGATTGTTCTCACGTAGGAATCCTGTAATTTATTTTTCATTTCTAAAATAAGTTTGTATTTTTCTTCCATTTCTTTCCTGAGTTAAATCAAGTCTATTTCTTCCTTTCTTTCTTTGCTTTTTACTGTCTTTAAATTTGGAGTTGCTGATTTGAAGTTTTTAAAAATATTACCAAATGTTCATTTGTGTCTGCTTAATACTGTTTGGAGTATTATACTACATTAAAAGTTTTGGTTTGCTTCATGGTTGTTTTTCTGTGCTTGGGTCTACCTCAACTGATAAGTATTGAATTTAGTTTTCTAGTTTTTTCAAAATTCTGTATGGATCTGCTCATCTTGTCATTGTTCATTTTTGTGGTACTGGGATGTTTTACAAGACTCCCAGTTTACCGAGACACACTTCTGTCAGTAGAGAAAAGTCCGCACACTTTGGTGGATTTGTTTGGTTTTGCCAGTGGAGCATGGTTGCTTGTCCTCTGATTTTACATGATCCTAATTTCATCTCTCTTGCCTCTTTTCCACTTCACAAGCTAATTCCAACAGGTGATTCTGTCTTCCTATTTTAATCATTTTTCACTCCTAGATGCCATGAGTTTTATAAACTCCTCCTTTAAATTACATGTACTTTTTAGTCCTTTTCTTGTCATGTGAATTCTGATGTACCCAGACACTTTTTTTTTTTAAGATGGAGTCTTGCTCTGCCTCCCAGGCTGGAGTGCAGTGGCCTGATCTCGGCTCACTGCAACCTCCGCCTCCTGGGTTCAAGCAATTATCCTGTCTCAGCCTCCCAAATAGCTGGGATTACAGGTGCACGCCACAACACTCGGCTACTTTTTAAATATATTTGGTAGAGAAGGAGTTTCACCATGTTGGCTAGGCTGGTCTCAAACTCCTGATCTCAAGTGATCCGCCTGCCTCGGCCTCCCAAAGTGCTGAGATTACAGGAGTGAACCACTGCGCCCAGCCTCCCAGACACTTTTTAAAAAGTATTTCCATTTGGGCAAGGTGGCTTATGCCTGTAATCCCAGCTGCACCTGTAATCTCAGCAACACAGGAAACTGAGGTGGGAGGATCGCTTGAGGCCAAAAGTTTGAGACCAGCCTAGGCAACAGAGCCAGACCCTGACTCTCAAAAACAATTAAAAATGGCTGGGCACGGTGGAGCACTCCTATAGTCTGAGCTACTCAAGAGGCTGAAGCAGGAGGCTTGCTTGGTCCCAGAAGTTCGAGGCTGCAATGAGCTATGATTGTACCATTACACTCCAGCCTGAGTGATAGAGCGAGACTCTGTCTCTTAAAAAAAAAAAAAAGTATTTTTTAGACTAAGGTTAACCTCAACGACTTAGGACTTGTTGCTGTTTCTCCTTTTCTCTTTGCTTGAATTTTGAATAGGCTTACTTCTTTCCTCCTTGTTGTTCTTTAGAGGTTTTGGAGGCAACATTGGGAGATAGAGACCTAGGTGGCCCTGGTTGTCCTAGAAGTCCCTAACAGTGAATACACTTTGAAGGTAAGGCTTCTTTTGTGCTATGGGACAGTTACACCTGTTAAAAGACAAGTTGTACTTTTATGGAGACCACCACTAAAATGTTTCAAAGGTCAAACAGACATTAATTATTTCAATATATGGTAGGGCACACCACCATATGTAAGAAACTTTGAGAAACCTTTAGTATTTGATGATGTCATCTAGTTTTTTAAAACTCTAGCTATTTGTCCAAATTTGCCTCAGTCTTTTGGATACTTCCAGAAGGTTTACTTTGGGGTAATGACAGTATGAGTAATCCATGCTGCTGAGTCACATTCAGTTAATGTAATTGTACAACTTCGGCTAAGTTTGCTGTTTTGTTTTGTTTTGTTTTTAACTCCTGGTAATGTCAAAGGATAAACAATTCACCTTAATTGTCAATTATTTGAGAAAAGATCCTTCAATCATATTAGTCATATTTGAAATATTACAGAATTTAAAATGCCTGCATTCTTTATAGGTGGAGCAGAATATTAATTAAAATGTTTGCTTTTCTTATATGTAGCAAATAGCATGTTACTATCATCAAATATCAAACTAAATACATATAATTCTCTAATAACTGTGACTTTGATGGTTCATTGATGATGCGTATTATGTGATCTGTTTGAAATCTTGTAGGTCACTGGGAGCAGATTAACCCCTCCCAAAATCAGTTAGATTAGAAATTCGAAGAAAGAAGTACAGTTTATGTACTATGTCTACTTTACATGTGATTATATTTTAAACGAATATTTTGAGCTACCTTTTGCAAAAGTAAGACATAACTGACAATTGTGTGTCTTTGAAAGTTCTGTATTTGAGAGATCCCTAAAACAGTAACAAAGTAAATTAATTCAAGTTTCCCTCACTGTGAAAATTATGAAGAATTGGCCCTTTGGGAAATCACATTAACTTTTTCTCACCTAATTGATTATTCACTAAACCCTCTTGTCTTTCAAAACTTGTTCAATGCAGTCAAATTTACAACATCTTTGACCCTAATGCTTGATTTCTACTATACTTTATACTTTCTAACGCTTTATTTCTACTTGATGTAGTTATGCATAAGCAATCTCACACATTAAATCTTATTATCATTTTGAAATGACCCATCGTCAAGTTCTCAAACTCTAAAGTACAAACCTCCTGTTTTCTCAGATCTCCTGCCCTCCTGCTTCTACTGAGTACTCACAAGGCCTTTGATTCCCAGTGATACCCAGCCCCTTTACTATTCTCTCAGACCATCACCTTAGACTTCATTTGCCACCTCAAGCAGCCTGGACCCCTGAATTGGCTGTTACAGTAGTGCACCTGCTACTATCCCAAGATCCCTTGCCTCTTTGAACTGTAATTGTTGCATGCCATTTTCCACTGTGGTTAACCCCAGAAGGATTCTATTCTGACACCCAGACTTCCAAACTGGCTTCGCTGTTAACTGGGACTGCCTAGCATCAATTGAGCTTTCTTTTATGTCTTTCTATGTTGTCTTCCTCTCACTTTGCACATCTTCTTTTCTACACTTTAGTTTTTTTCAAGCCTCCCAACCTAACTTTTACCTCATATATCACTATTCTCCTAAACTTCTGCTTCAATCAAATTGGGCTGTTTACTGATTCTAAAACGAACCCTATGCTTTTCCATCCCTTTGTTTTGCTTCTTGCTATACCCTCAGCCAGCATTAGCCACTCCCATTGTCCTGTCAAAAGGCTGTACGGGCATACATCATTTTAGTGCACTTTGTTTGATTGTACTTCACAGAAACTACATTTTTTTTTTTTTTTTTCACAAATTGAAGGTTCTGTGTCAGGCAAGTCTCTTGGAAGCATTTTTCAAACAGCATGTACTCACTATATCCTATGTTAACATTTTGGCAATTCTCACAATATTTCAAACTTGTTCATTATTATTATATCTGTGATGGTGATCTATGATTGGTGTTTTTGTTTGTTTGTTTGTTTTTTTGAGACAGAGTCTCACTCTGTCATCCAGGCTAGAGTGCATGGTGCGTTCTTAGCTCACTGCAACCTCTGCCTCCGGTGTTCAAGCGATTCTCTTATCTCAGCCTCCCGAGTAGCTGGGATTACAAGCACACACTGCCACACCTGGCTAATTTTTTGTATTTTAGTAGATACGGGGTTTTGCCGTGTTGCCCAGGCTGGTCTCAAACTCCTGAGCTCAGGCGATCCACCAGCCTCGACCTCCCAAAATGCTGGGATTACAGGCGTGAGCCACCGTGCTTGGCCTGTAATTGGTGATCTTTGATGTGACTACTGTAATTGTTTTGCAGCACCACAAACCACACCTATATAAAAGGATAAAATTTATTGATAAATGTGTGTTCTAACCGCTCTACCAACCAGCATGTATGCCTTCTCTCTCCCTCTCCTTGAGCCTATCTATTCTTGGAGACACAAAACTATTGAAGTGAAGCCATTTAGCAACCCTACAATGTCCTGTAAGTATTCAAGTGAAAATAAGAGTCAAACATTTTTCACTTTATTTTTTTTCCTGTGCTACTTGGTTTTTAGTTTCTGCATTAATTCACTTAGGATAGTGGCCTCCACCTCCATCCATGTTGCTACAAAGGATATGATTTTATTCTTTTTTATGGCTATGCAGTATTCCATGATGTATAATTTTCACATCTTCTTTATGCCATTGATGGGCACCTAGGTTGATTCCATGTCTTTGCTATTGTGAATAGTGCTGCAATGAACATATGTGTGCATATGTCTTTATGGTAGAATGATTTCTATGTCTTTGGGTATATATCCAGTAATGAGATGGCTAGATCAAATGGTAGTTCTGTTAAGTTTCTTGAGAAATCTCCAAAATGTTTCCCATAGTGGCTGAACTAATTTACATCCCCACCATCAGTGTATAAGCAGTCCCTTTTCTCTGCAGCCTTGCCAGCATCTGTTAGTATTTGACTGTTTTATAATAGGTATACTGACTGATGTGATCAAAGCCACATCTCTCACTTTAAATGAAAAGCTAGAAATGATTAGGCTTAGTGAGGGAGACCTATCAAAAGCCAAGACAGGCTGAAAGCTAGGCCTCTTCTACCAAATGGCAAGCTAAGTTGTCAATGCAAAGGAAAGCTCTTGAAGGAAATTAAAAGAAACGTGATATAGTTTTAATATATGTCACTGCCAAATCTCATGTTGAATTGCAATCCCAATGTTGGAAGTAGGGCCCAGTGGTAGGTGTTTGGGTCATGGGGGTGGATTCTTCATGGGTTGATGCTATGCCCCTCCCAGTGAATGAGTGCTTGTGAGATCTGGTCATTTCGAAGTGTATGGGAACTCCCCACTCTTGCTCCTGCACTCACCATGTGACATACGAGCTCCTGCTTCCAATTTTGCCATCGGTATAATCTCCCTGAGGCCTCTCCAGAAGACAAGCAAGTGCCAGTGCCATGCTTGTACAGCCTGCCAAACCATAAGACAATCAAATCTCTTTTCTTTGTAAATTAATCTCAAGTATTTCCTTAGAGCAGTGCAAGAATGGCCTAATACAGAAAATTAGTACCAGGAGTGGGGCATTTTATAAAGATACCTGAAGATGTGGAAGCAGCTTTGGAACTGGGTAATAGGCAGAGGTTGGAAGAGTTTGGAGGGCTCAGAAGAGGACAGAAAGATGAAGGAAAGTTTGCAACTTCTTAGAGACTGCTTAAATGGTTTTGACTAAAATGCTAATAGTTATATGGACAATGAAGTTCACACTGATGAGGCCTCAGATGGAAATGAAGAGCTTATTGGGAACTGAAGCAAAGGTCATGCATGTTGGGCCTCAGCAAAGAACTTGGCTGCATTCTATTAATGCCCTAGGGATCTGTGAAATTTTGAACTTCAGAGTCATGACTTGGGGGATATAGTGGAAGAAATTTCAAAGCAGCAAAGCATTCAAATGTGTCCTGGCTGCTTCCTACACTCAGATCCAAGAGCAAAGAAATGACATAGAGTTGGAATTTATGTTTAAACAGGAAGCAGATGTAAAAGTTTGGAAAATGTTCAGCCTATCCTTGTTACAAAGAAAGAAAAAACTTTTTGGGAGAGGTATTCAAGCAGGTTGTGGAGCAACTACTTGCTAAAGGTATTTGCATAACTGAAAGGGAGCCAAGTGCTAATATCCAAGACAATGGGAAAAAGACCTCTGAGGTCTATTTCAGATTTCAGAGATTTTCACAGCCGCCCCTCTTATCACAGGCTCAGGGGCCTAGTGGGGAAGAATGGATTTGAGGGCCGGGCCCGGTGTCTTGATGCCTTGCACAGCCTCAGGTCACTGTTTTCCACATCCAGGCCACTCCACCCCCAGCTGTGACTCTAAGGGGCTTAGGTACAGCTTGGACTGCCACTTTGGAGAATGCAAGCATTTGTGGCTTCCATGTAAGTTTAAGCCTGTGGGCATACAGAACACAAGAATGAAGAATGCGTGGCAGCCTCCACCTGGATTTCAGCAGCTGTATGAGAAAGGCTGAGTACCTAGGCAGAAGTCTGTTGCAGGGGTGGAGCCCCTACAGAGAACCTCTACTAGGGCAGTGCAGAGGGGAAATGTGGGGTCTGAGGCCCCACATAGAGTCCCCATGAGGGCACTGCCTCGTGAAGCTGTCAGAAGGGGGCCACCATCCTTCAGACCCCAGAATGGTAGATCTGCCGGCAGCTTGCTCCCTGTGCCTAGAAGAGCTGCAGACCCTCAACAACCTGTGATAACAGCCCTAGGGGCTGCTGAACCCTGCAAAGCCACAGGGGTGGAGCTAACTGAGGCCTTGGGAGCCCACCACTTGCAGCAATGTGCCCTGTATGTGAGACACGGAGTCAAAGGAGATCAGTTTGGAGCTTTAAGATTTAACGACTGCCCTGCTTGGTTTCAGAATGGCATGGGACCTGTAGACCCCTTCTTTTGGCTGATTTATCTATTTTGGAATGGGAATGTTTACCCAATGCCTGTACTCCCATCATATCTCAGAAGTAAATAACTTGGTTTTTATTTTACAGGCCAATAGGTGGAAGGTACTTCCCTTGTCTCAGATGAGACTTTGGAGTTTGGAGTTCATGCTGGAATGAGTTAAGACTTTAGGAGACTATTGGCAGGGGATGATTGCATTTTGCAATGTGAGAAGGACATGAGATTTGGGGGTGTAGGGGTGGAATATTACAGTTTGAATATATGTCCTGGCCAAATCTCATGTTGAATTGTAATCCCCAGTGTTGACTGTGGGGCCTGGTGGGAGGTTTTTGGGTCATGGCAGGGTGGATCCCTCCTGGTTTGATGCTGTCCTAATGATAGTGAGTGAGTTCTTGCAAGGTGTAGTCATTTAAAAGTGTGGCACTTTCCCTCCTCTCTCTCCTGCATTCACTATGAGATGTGCAGGCTCCCACTTTACCTTCCACTATGAGCTCCATTAGGATTCCCCAGAAGCTGAGCTGATGCCAGAGTCATAACTGTACAACCTACAAAACTGTGAGCCAATTAAACCGCTTTTTAAATAAGTTACACAGTCTTAAATATTTTCTTATAGCAGTGTAAGAAGAGACCAATACAAAAGCGAAACAGTTTTATTGTTAATGTGGAGAAACTTTTGGCAGTCTGCGTAGATCAACCCAACATTTCCTTAAGTCAAAGCCTAATCTAGAGCAAAGCCCTAACTCTCTTCAATTCTATGAAGGCTGAGAAAAGTTAGAAGCTGCAAAAAAAAAAAAAAAAAATTGAAGCTAGCAGAGGTTGTTTTGTGAGATGTAAGGAAAGAAGGCATATTCATAACATAAAAGTGCAAGATGAAGAAGCAAATGCTGATGTAGAATCTACAGCAAGTTATCCAGGAGATTTAGCCAAAGTGACTGATGAAACTGGCTAACCAACAGATTTTCAATGTAGATGAAACTGCCTTCAATTGGAAAAAGACTCCATCTAGAACTTTCATAGCCAGAAAGTAGAAGTCAGTGCCGGGCTTGAAAACTTCAAAGGCAGGCTGATTCTCTTGTTAGGGGTTAATGCAGCTGGTGACTTTGAGTTGAAGCCAATGCTCATTTACTATTCTGAAAATCCTAGATTCCTTAAGAATTATGCTTACTCTTTCTGTGTTCTAAAATTGAACAACAAAGCCAGGATGACAGCACATCTGTTTATAACATGGTTTACTGAATATTTTAAGCCTACTCTTGAGACCAACTGTTCAGGGAAAAAGATTCCTTTGAAAATATTACTGCTCATTGGCAAGGTACCTGTTTACTCAAAAGCTCTGATGGAGTTGTAAAAGAAGATTAAGGTTGTTTTCATGCTTGCTAATACAATCTTAATTCTGTGGCCCAAGGATCAAGGAGTAATTTTGTCCTTTACGTCTTACTATTTAAGTAATACATTTTGTAAGGCTACAGCTGCCATGGATAGTGACTGCTCTGATCAATCTGGGCAAAGTTGGTTGAGAACCTTCTGGAAAGGATTGCTCATACTTGATACTATTAAGAACACTCATGACACATGAGAGAATGCCAAAATATCAACATTAATAGGGGTTTGGAAAATGTTGATTCCAACCAGCATGGATAATTTTGAGGGGTTCAAGACTTAAATGGAGGAAGTAACTGAAGATGTGGTAGAAATAGCAAGAAATTTAGAAATAGGAATGGATCCTGAAGATGTGACTGAGTTACTACAATCTCATGATCAAACTCGAATGGATGAGGTGTTGCTTCTCATGGATGAACAAAGAAAGTGGTTTTTTGAGATGAAATCTACTTTTAGTTTAGATGATATGAACACTTTTGAAAGGACAACTGAATTGGTCTGTTCTCACATTGCTATAAAGAAATACTGGAGACTGGGTAATTTATATAAAAAAGGTTTAATTGACTTATGGTTCTGAAGGCTGTACAGGAAGCATAACAAAGGCATCTGCTTCTGGGGAGACCTCAGGAAGCTTACCATCATGGTGAAAGGTGAATGGGGAGCAGGCATCTCACATGGCAGGAGCAGAAGCCAGAGTAGAGGGAGGTGCCATACACTTTTAACCAACCAGATCTCATGAGAACTCACTCACCATTTAAGACAGCTAAATAATTTATGAGAATCCACCCCCAAGACACAATCACCTCCCACCAGGCCTCACTTCCAACATTGGGCATTACAACTCCACATGAGATTTAGGTGACAACACACACCCAAACTGTATCATTCTTCCCCTGGCCACTCCTCACAAATCTCATGTTCTTCTCACATTTTAAAATCCCTTCCTAACAGTCCCCCCAAATCTTAACTCATTTTAGCATTAACTCAAAAGTCCAAAGTCTGATGTCTCATCGGAGACAAGGCAAATCTTTTCCACCTATGAGCCTGTAAAATAAATAAATAAATAAGTGAGTTACTTCCAAGATACAATGGGGTTACGGGCATTGGGTAAACATTCCTGTTCCACAGGGAAAAAATCAGCCGAAAGAAATACGCTATAGGCCCCACACAAGTTCAAAACCCAGCAGGGCAGTCATTAAATGGTAAAGTTCAAAAATAATCTCCTTTGATGCCATGTGCAACATCCAGGGCACACTGCTGATAGGGTTGGGCTCCCAAGACCTTGGGCAGCTCCACCCATGTGGCTTTGCAGGGTTCAGCCCCTGCACTACTTTCATGAGCTGTCATTGAGTCCCTGTGGCTTTTCCAGGTACAGGGTGCAAGCTGCCAGTGATTGTACCATTCTGAGGTCCAGAGGATGGTGGCCCTATTCTCAAAGCTCCACTAGGCAGTGACCCAGTGGGTACTCTGTGTGGGGCTTCCAACCTCACATTTCCCCCTTTGCACTGCCATAGTAGAGGTTCTTCGTGAGGGCTCTGCCCCTGAGGCAGGTTTCTGCTTGGGCACCCAGGCTTTTTCATACATCCTCTGAAATCTAGGTGGAGGCTCCCAAGCTTCAACTCTTGCACTCTGTGAACCCACAGGCTTAACACCACATGGAAGTCATCAAGGCTTATGGCTTACACCCTCTAGAGCTGCGACCTGAAGTGTACCTGGGCCCCTTTGAGTGGAGGCTAGAGCCCCAGTGGCTAGGATGCAGGTAGCATTGTCTCCAGGCTGCACCCCTGGGCCTGGCCCACAAAACCATTCTTCCCTCCTAGACTTCTAGGCCTGTGATGGGAGGAGCTACTGTGACGGTTTCTGAAATACCTTTCAAGTATTTTCCCCATTGTCTTGGCTATCAGCACTTGGCTTCTTTATAGTTACCCAAATCTTTCTAGCAAATGGTTGCTCTGCAGCTTGCTTGGATTCGTCTCCCCCAAAAAGCTTTTTTTTCTCTGCCATGTGGCCAGGCTTCACATTTTCCAAACTGTCAAGCTCTGCTTCTCTTTTAACGATAAACTCGAACTTCAAGTCATTCCTTTGCTCCTTTATCAGAGTTAGGCTGTTAGAAGTAGCCAGAACACCTCTTGAGCACTTTCTGCTTAGAAATTTCTTCCACCAGATACCCTAAGTCATCACTCTGAAATTCATACTTCCACAGATCCCCAGGGCATATACATAATGCAGCCAAGTTCTTAGCTAAGGCATAACAAAAGTGATCTTTACTCCAGTTCCCAATAAGTTCATTTCCATCTGAAACCTTGGGAGCCTGGACTTCACTGTCCATATCACTATCAACATTTTAGTCACAAGTGCATTTAGCCAGTCTCTAAGAAGTCCCAAACTTTCCCTCATCTTCCTGTCTTCTTATGCACCCTCCATACTATTCCAACCTCTGCCTGTTGCCCAGTTCCAAAGCTGGTTCCACATTTTCTATTTTCTTTGTAGCAATGCCTCACTATTCAGTACCAATTTTTCTGTATTAGTCCATTCCCGCATTGCTCTAAAAAAGTGCCTGAGACTGGGCAATTTATAAAGAAAGAAGGTTTAGTTGGCTCAGGGTTCTGAAGGCTGTGGAGGAAGCGTAACACAGGCATTTGCTTCTGGGGAGGTGGCATCTAACATGGTGGGAGCAGGAGCAAGGCAGAGGGGGGTGCCACATACTTTTAAACAACCAGATCTCATGAGAACTCACTATTGGCTGAGTGTGGTGGCTCACACCTGTAATCCCAGCAATTTGGGAGGCCGAGGCAGTTGGATCACAAGGTCAGGAGTTTGAGATCAGCCTGGCCAATATGGTGAAACCCCGTCTCTACTAAAAATACAAAAACTAGCCTGGCGTGGTGGTGGGTGCCTGAAGTCCCAGCTACTTGGGAGGCTGAGGCAGAAGAATTGCTTGAACACAGGAGGCGGAGGTTACAGTGAGCTGAGATCGTGCCACTGCACTCTGGCCTGGGCTACAGAGCAAGACTCCATCTCAAAAAAAAAAAAAAAAGAACTCACTATTGCGAGGACAGCACCAAGAGGATGGTGCTAAACCATTCATGAGAAATTCACTCCCTTGATTGAGTCACCTTCTACCAGGCCCCACCTCCAACACTGGGCATTACAACTCAATATGAGATTTGGGTGGAGACATATATCCAAACTATACCAACGACAAACGAGTTAGAATATTACAGTAAGTTAGTTGATAAAGTGGCAACATGATTTAAGAGGATCTACTCCAATTTAGAAATTCCTATATGGGTATAATGCTATCAAAGAGCAGTGCATACTACAGGTAAATCTGTCATAAAAGGGAGAGAATCTATGTGGGAAAGTTCATTGTTACTTTATTTTAAGAAATTTCCACAGCCATGGCAACCCTTCAGCAACCACCACCATGATCAGTCAGCAGCCATCATCATTGAGAGAAAAGACCACACCTCCCTGAGAGCTCAGATGGTCATCAGCATTTTGGGCAAGAAAGTATTTTTAATTAAGGTATGCACATTTTTGACATAATACTGTTGCACACTTAACAGACTACTGTGTAATGTTAACAAAACCTTCACATACACTGAGAAACCAGAAAATTCATGTGACTCACTTTACATTACTGCTGTGTTTACTGCTGTGGTTTAGAATTGAACCTGCAGTAACTTCAAGGTATGCATTTAAGGTTCAGCTGAAATGCTCCCTTCTTCATTAAACCTTACAGTCACTCCTCATTAAAAAAAACTTTGCATTTGTATAACACTTCATTTATCCTTCTTATGCTTTTCATGTGGTATTTTGGTTATTGGATCTTATAGCTGATAATTATGCTTGTGTAGGGGAGTGAAAATGACTTCCCTCCACCCTTCTAGGTTATTTGGGTGGGCTATGAATGAAATTGACACAGAAACAGATTAACGTGAGAAAAATATATTTAGTTATGTATTTATGCGTGGAGTCCACAAGATATGGGACTCCCAGAAGGGTCAGAAGATTGGCACTTATTAGCACCCTGAGCTACCTAAAGGAATAAGTGCTTGAGACTTCTGAGGGGTGCTGGCAATACAAGTTATGAGAGAGTAACAGGAGGAATCATATGGAAAATAAAGATGGTCTTATTATGCAGAGAAAACATCTCTCAAGTAATAAAAGTTGTCTAGGAGCATCCTTCAGAAGAAAAAGTGATAGTCTGTCTGGGGGTAGTGTCAAAGAGTTAACTTTCAGGTGTTGATAAAATTACCAGGGAGATGATTTATGATAATACAGATCCATTTTTAGGCAGATAAGGAAGTTCAAAGAAAGCCCCTCCCTGCATTAACTAAATATTCCTCAAGTGCCTTCAATCTAAAGTAATCAGCATACCAAAGTTGCATATTTTGGGGTGGCATTTCCTGAACTCCTTCATTTGCCGCAGTTACATTATCTTTCAACACTACTGAGAGCCCCTTGAGGGCAAGGATGCTAATCTGATTTTTCTTTGTATCCTTAGCACCTAATTTAAGGCCTCACATATGTTCGATGTTTATTAATGGAGAGAAAAATAGGAAATCATGATCATGTTAAAGGCTCCAAAGACTCTGACACTTAAACACGACCCATGAAAATCCCACTTATTCACTTTTCACAGATGAAGATACTGAGACTCAGATAAGTTGGATTTTCATGGGTCATGCTTAAGTGTCAGAGTGTTCGGTGCCAGGCTGTCTGATCCAGTCCTCTGTGACTTTTCTATGGAAGCACTGGTCTATGATTTCATTGTCTTCCCTTGAAGTCAAATTCCTCTTGCATTTGTCTATATTCCTCCTGTAGTTCTTTTCACCTTCCTTTTCAATTATTTAATTCCGTAAGTAATACATACATTCTCCTCGTAAATATATATTTATATATGTTTGTGTATGTATATGTGTGTATATATATATATATATATATATATATATGCATATATATACCCACCACCCTCAATGCCATTCTCAAAGGGGTAACAATTGCTACAGATTTGGTTTGGCATTAATCTTTCTAGAACATTTGCTATGTACTGAGATACTCAGAAAATGTGGTATTATATTGTGTGGGGCTTGGATTAACTTCTTTTACCAGACTGCATGCCTCTTGCTATCAGCAGTCATTTTTGTATAACTGGAGCCTAGCACAAAACCTGGGACAAGTGCCTACTAGACTGAGATGAATGAAAGAAATGTCCTCGAATCATAGAATTCCAATCAGCCCCTCTGCAAACTTTCTTTTATTAGCCTTCCTTATAAACACATGGATCTACTTACAACCTTGTGCAAACCAGAAACTGGAGCCCTCCTGTCTACCACTAGATTCTTTACCTTTTTATCTCTTTTAACTTTCTTCCTTTTTCTCTTTTTCATTCTCCTATACCTATTCCTTAGCTCTGCTAACCCACCTCTGCATACTCCACTTGCTTTTAGGGGTGGCAGCTAGGAGTTGCTGAAAGGAATCAACTGACCCTTAACCAAAATATCCATGCATTTGACAGATATCCAGAAATTTGCCTGATATCGCGACAATACATGTGGTCCTATATTTGCATTACCCTAACATTTCAAGTTACATTTGGATAATTTTTATTTCACATGCTAAGTTGTCCCACCTCTACTCACATTCTACAAGGGTCATTTATCCATTTATTGCCTCAATCACATGGATATGATTTATAAAAACAATGAGACACATGATTAGATAACACTGTATTAGTAAAAATAGTGGCAATAATTACACTCCAGGTGAGATAAATCTAAGAAAGAATTTTCCCGTCCCATATATGTTGTTTATAGAATAAGGAGTTTACCTGACTGAGTAACAAGGAAAATAGACAACTAAAATTACAGAGATGTACTTTCCATTCAAGTTGTCCAAGAACTTCAAAAATCTGGAGTTACCCAATACCCTAGAGCCGAGCAAGGCGAACTACAGCCCACAGGCCAAATCCACCACACTTCCTAGTTTTGTAAATAAAATTTTATTGGAAGATCAAACACCCATTTCCTTCCACTATTGTCTATGGTTGCTTTCTTGCTCCAATTGGAGGCAGGGTTGCACAGAAGATGCAGAGATGGCCTTATGGCTTGTAAAGCTTAAACTATTTGCTTTCTGGCCCTTTACAGATACTGTTTGCTGGCCCCTGCCCTATAGATAGAGCAGCATGCAATGACAGTCAAGTAACGTTTCAAGAATGCAGATCAGAGGACTCCCTTCTGTTTACCAAAACTGAGCGATACCAGGTGCTTCATCTAGCTGGTTTCCTTATCTCTTTCTTCTAATTCATCATCCATGTCACTGTCAGAATAATCTTAGAAAAATCGTGGTTAGGATTATTTCTTCTTGCCAAAACTCCTCTGATGACTTTCAAGACCTTTTATTATCACATTTCTATCCAAACTGATCCCTCTGATTCCCCAACACAATTTCCCTGATTCAGGAAAGTTAGTAATCCAAACATATCTTCCATTTGCTCAAGCTGCTTTTCCTTTCAGAATGTCCATCTTGCACTCTATATGACATACCTAAATCTTACCCATTCTCTAAGATTCAGCTCCAGGATCCCACTTCTGTATGCCTCCACTTGGCAGCCCAGCCTACAGAAATCTCTCGACCCTGAAGATCATTCCTACAACATGTGGCTTCTATCAGCCTTACAGATTTCAATCAGTAGTTTTTCATAGGTTGTTTCTCCCATTCTCCTTTACATTTATTTATTTATTTATTTATTTATTTATTTATTGTTGAGACGGAGTCTTGCTGTGTCGCCCAGGCTGAAGTGCAGTGGCCGAGGTCTCGGCTCACTGCAAGCTCTGCCTCCCAGGTTCACGCCATTCTCCTGCCTCAGCCTCCCAAGTAGCTGGGACTACAGGTGCCTGCCACTGCGCACGGCTAATTTTTGTATTTTTAGTATAGACCGGGTTTCACCGTGTTAGCCAGGATGGTCTCGATCTCCTGACCTCGTGATCCACCTGCCTTGGCCTCCCAAAGTGCTGGGATTACAGGCGTGAGCCACCACGCCCGGCCGACATTTATGTTTTAACTTGATACAAAATGTATCATACTATCTACTCTGCTATCATTGTTGTAAACAAATGGAGGAAAGTGTCTATTTTCACTTAGATATATTTTAGTAAACAATAACTAGGTAGTATTTTTCTAGAAGATAACACATTGTGAGGAAAAGAGTCTTTCTTGTCAGCTTAGCCACTTCCTCCTGCCACTATAAAAATTGATTTCCTCAGTGCATACTTAAGTCAGATTTGCTAAGAAGAAAAATCTCACTTTAATGAGAAGGAGATAGAATGAAGCATGGACATTAACATTTCCAGAACTAAACGTATAGTAAGGAACATCAATCCAGTTGAGTACATTTTAAGGAAATAATGATTTTCTAGGTCTAAATATGACCAGAATATCTTGAAAAACAAATTGCTACCTAAATGTGCTGTCAGTACGATTCTATTTTTTCCTGACTTCCACAGTACTGTTCCTTAAGCCCAAGTTGAATATCTCACTATGGCAACATGAAGTCAATTACCCATTATCAGATTGAAATGGAAAAACGTAACACATATATGGTACAGTAAGCAAAGTTATCACTGTAAGTGCTCAACAGCAAGATCTTTCGTTGACTCTTTGCTGTTTCTAGTGCCTATGAAAAAATAACTTCTCAACTCAAGGCTAGTCCTGCCTTTCCATCGCCTCTGCTATCTCATTAACTACAGGCCATCTTAACTCTGACCTTCCTTTAGCACGTATCCCACGTATTGTATGCTAAAAATGTATTTTTTGTTTCTCTGAAATTTAAATTTAACTGGAGGATCCTTATTTTACCAGACAAACATACCTCAGACTGATCACCTTGGCCAGGTCCCTATTGCTGAAAGTGGGAAACACGGTGAGTGGCTCTTTCCTTTTAGCCAAGTCCCTAGCCAGAAATCTGGAAGACATACTAGGGACTTGATGGCATTCTGCCCATCACTAAGTCACCTCCATTCCATGTACTTGATATGACTAAACCATTAGCCCCTCTCTGGTTTCAATGCCACCACCCTAGGTTCAGCCCTTATCAACTTCTGCCTGGATCTTGCAGTAGCTTCCTGAGTGGTCTTCATGCTTCTCATCTTGTCTCCTTTGCATTTATCTCTGTTTCCTGCCTGACTCTCCAGGCTTTTCTCTCACCATGCCGTCTCCACCTCCCTTGCGAATTGTTTTCTAGCCATTTCTAGTCTGAGCATGCCGTCTTATTTATTATCTCTGCCTTGATTCCAGTGGCATAAAATAAACATCCCCTTCACACCTGCCTGAAACTACACTCCCATTTGGCTTCACCAGATCCCTTACCTTTTAAAATTCAACTTAAGGGTCTCTACCAGTAAAATCTGTTTCTTGTTACTCTCCACTCCCTCAGCCAATGGATGAGGCTTCAACATGCATCTTTTCTTATACACTGACATTTCTAAGAACACAGTGAGTTGGGTTAGTGTTAATTTGTCAGAAGAAACCACAGTGCTAGAAGGCTTTACATCAGCACATGCTGTTTTGTCCATGTAACAAAGTTATCACTGCCAAAGTCAGAGTGTCCTTGGTATGGTTTGGCTCTGTGTGGGGACCCAAATCTCATCCCTAACTGTCATCCCCATGTTTCGAGGGAGGGAGGTGATTGGATCACGGGGGCAGTTCTCGTGATAGTGAGTGAGTTCTCAGGAGATCTAATGGTTTTATAAGTGTTCGAGAGTTGCTCCTTCACACACTCACACTCTTTCCTGTCGTGTTGTGTAGAAGGTTCTTGCTTCCCCTTCTGCCATGATTGTAAGATTCCTGAGGCTTCCCCAGCCATGTGGAACCGTGAGTCAATTAAACCTCTTTCATTTATACATTACCCAGTCTCAGATATTATTTATAGCAGTGTGAAAATGGACTAGTACAGTCCTTTTGCAAGAACTTGATTCAGGAGCCAGGAAATAGCTTTGGGCCAAAAGGCCAGACTAATTCAGCAGGAGAGATGGGATGGGAAATTAGGGGAAAGTTTCTATCACTGACATTTACTTTGGGTTTTGTTTTGTTTTATAGTTGTTTGCTAAGTAATTAATGACTACATATGTATTTATTTACATTTGGGAACTCAGAACACCATTTGTGGAAAACTGATGTTATGAAAATTGAGGTAGATACCAAACTCGTGTTAATAAATTAACTGCTGGGTGAAGAGTGTGGAAGAGAAATCCATCTTCTTTTAGGGTATATGGTTATAAAAATTCTATAGACAGTTATATAACGAAGAAGTAGGCCAATTTACAGAGGTCAAAGGAAAGTCAGCCCTAAGATTTTAAAAGCAGCTGCCTTTAGTTGGAAGCATGGCTTGCTTAAAAAAGAAAAAAGAAAGTCCTTAATGAAAACTGATTTATTTTGTATGTCCTCCACTAAGCACCTTTAAATGTTGGCTTCCCTAGACAACCTTTTAAGAATTAGGTTATAGGTGTATCCTCTATTCCCCATAATAAGGCTTGAGAAACATCTAGAAAGGTGGTTCTCGACCCAGGCTGCACATTAAAATCACAAAGGGAACGTTTGAAAAATATTGATTTCCTGGAAACCACCCCAGATATTCTAATTTAATTGGTCTGGGTGAGACCACAGGAATTGGCGTTTTTCATCCCATCCCCCCCACCCCAGGTGACTCTTATGAGCAGTCAGGTGGCGATCGATCTACTGATAGAATCCCTTAATTGACCTCTCCTATTGAGGCTTCACTGTTTACTTTATAAAGTGTACCCATCCCAATAAAAATCAGACTGGGACCCAAATGCCCAGCTGGACTGGTTGGATGTAGGAGCAACATGTGCTTCCGCTGCTGCTCCGCTTCAGTCAAGTCCCCAGGCACTGAGATCCTATAGCCCATGACCCAGATAGCTGATTGTTCTATGTTACACAGATATAGAATGCACTGCTAATTCAACGTCAGTCTTGTAAGGGGAACCCAGAGAGAAGGGTTTCCTGTAAGATGTGACCTTACACTTAATATAAAGGTGTTGGCTGTTTTTAATCCTGAGAAGGATGCTTTTAGGAACAAATAGATTTGGAATCCAACCATACTGCTCTTATTCAAAAATTTAATACATTTCCAAAGGATAAATGGATTCTAGAGTATTAAATAATTACACTTGTATTTATTCCATTTCAAGCCATGACGATAGGATTTACAGTAATATTAATTGCTGCCAACAAAATCATATCTATGTATATGTTTTCCCCTTCACCTTTTGTCAGTGGTGATAAGAACAAGTTCAAGTGAATGATTCTCTCAGCGTATCATTTGACATTACAAAGTGGCAGTCTGAGACATGAATCTGATCTCTTGGGATTTAACACCCAGTAAACTGAAAGCCCCGGGCCATGCAATATAGGAATGTAGTGGAAAAAAGTCTCAATTTTTAGTGAAAATTATGAAGGAATTATGAGAGTTACTACTGATATTAAAACATTGCATGTGGGATGTAGTACATTTCATGATTTATAAATTGACCTATAAACAGCAGTAGGAAAAACAGTCTTACAGAAGACATAAAACTGATAACATAAATAAAAGCATCAGTATTTCCCAAACATAGGAGCTTCTTTTTAGAGTTGCAGGAGATGATGATTTCATTAACATTCCAATTCTTGTTGATTTTTTGCATAGTTTGGCACATCCAGGCCCTATGTCCTACTGCATTTTCCTGAAAATATGCTTCCTAAGCGTAGGAAAGAGTGAGCACACATTTAGTTGGCTCCTTCCCTTACTCTTGGGTCTCTAGATAAACAACAGAAATCTTCCACCCAAATGATAATTCTGTGGGCATCCCTTTAAATTCTGAAGCTCTTACCTAGTCCCATAATGGCTCCTCTCTTGCAACATGTGTGTATAGGGAGCTCAGGTGTTTAGAACATTTTTACTCTGGGGCCAACATCAGAAAGTCCCTATTACTCCCCCTCCTGTTGATAAATGGGCTTATCTCTGTGGACAGCAATTCAGGGCATCAGCTTCCTATGGAATTGCTATAGGAAGCTACATTGGAGTGTGGAGGGAGGAGTTGGATGTCTGGGTAGAAAGACTTTCTTTAGTTAAAGGTGGCCCCAGTAGGCATTTAAGGTTATTGCTAGTTAGAGAACTAGCAATAGGTTATGGCTAGTAACAAAAATATATATTTGTGTATGTGTATATATATTGGTTTCTTTCATGCCTTTGTACTGTATATTTTTGTGTATACACACATACATACATATGTATGTATGTGGAGATATATATATATACACACAAACACACACACACACACACATATATATATATAGTGAGGATCACTTCATAACACAACATAGGGTAGAGTTTTGTACGTACGCTGTTGCTTTAATTGCAGAGAAGAAATACTGCTAATGTCAGCCTGTATGATTCGCCCCTAGGTGTTTTGTGATAGGCAGGCAGCAGAACTGAGGCACTGGGGTGGAAGGCTTCTCATCATTTTTAGCATCTTAAGTGTGGTGACCACATTCAGAAGGGTAGTACTTGGCACTGCCAGGAGAGGAAAATTAGGATTCATCTGCTTCTCTTACCAGCCACTGTGAGAACGTTGAATTTTACATTTGGTCGATTAGATTTGTTAATATAATTCTGTCTGCAGTACTCAAAAGATATGTGCTCAAGGTAAAATCACCATCTGGGTTAGCATAATAGGTATTCCTAAATATCACGCCTACTAAACAGCATCACCTGGTCTTTCTGAGGGAGAACCAGAAACAGGAATTTCTCATGAGATGATGGTGACTGTTTCTATATAATTTCTTGAAAATAATCTAACCCTCAAACACCACATAAACACACCTACAAATGCTTACAAACGTATAGGTTCTTTCACCATAGGTCCATGGAATTACTACTTAATTCATCGGGCTCTGCAGATTTTCCCTTCAAGATATGTTAAGTCCTATTTTTTTTTCCATTTCATGCTTTGTACTACAATAACCTTTTATTTATTTTATTAAAATGTAATTTAACATAACTATAACTTTACAGGAGAAGTTGTTAGGACTAGTTACAGAAGAAGAATCAAACATGAATTTTTAAAATACAAGAATGCTTGGCTCATTTTGGATTAAAAAATGCATCTCCTGAGCTTGTTGACATTGCTGTAAAATTTCCTCTTTCATTCATTAGCATAACTCTCTGAGACGAATTTCTGTACTTTTTTCTGATGTTTACTTTTGAATTGTGTTAAAACATACATAACTTAAAATTTACCATTGTAACCATTTTGAAGTATACACTTCAGTGCTATTACTGCTGTGCAGCCATCACCACAATCTATCTTCACAACTTATTTCATCTTGTAAAACTGAAATTTTGTACTCATTAAACAATAGCTATGCATTCCTCCCTCTCCCAGCCCCTGGCTACCATCACTCTACTTCCTGTCTCTTATGAATTTGACTACTCTAAGTGCCTCATATAAGTGGAATCTTAGGGTATTTATCCTATTGTGACCATCTTATTTCATTTAACATAACATCTTCACGGTTCATCTATGTTGTAACATGTCAGAATTCTCTTAAGTCTTAATAACAATCCACTGTATGTATAGCTCACATTTTATTTATTCATTTATCTATTGATGGGCATTTGGGTTGCTTCAACCTTTTGGTTAATGTGAATAATCCTGCTATGAGCATGGGTACACACGTATTTGTTCAAGTTCCTGTTTTCATTTCTTTTGGGGCTATACCCAAAAGTAGAATTGCTGGATCCCATAGTAATTCTATATTCAATTTTTTGAGGAAGTATCATACTGTTTTACACAGCAGTTGCACAGTTTTACATTCCCACCAGCAGTGCATAAGGGTTCTATTCTCTTCAATCTCCACTAATACTTGTTATGTTCTGTTTTTCTTATGGTAGCCATTCTAATGGGTATGAAGTGGTGCCTTATTGTGGTTTTGACTTGTATTTTCCTGAAAATGAGAGATGTTGGACATCTTTTCATGTGCTTATTGGCCATTTGTATATCTCCATTAAAGAAATGTCTATTCGAGTCCTTTGCCTATTTTTGAAATGAATTGTATTTTGTTGTTGTTTGGTTACAGGAGTTCTCCATATATTCTTGATATTAACCTATTAATAACATATAATTTGCAAATATTTTCTCCATTTCATGCACTGTCTTTTCACTCTGTTGATAGTATCTTTTGGTGAACAACTACAATAGCCTTTTAATGTGTCCTACTAAACCCAGTCGTTGCTGCTCTCCCTTCCTTCCCCCTTTCTCCTCTCTGCCTCGCGGTACTCCCCACTCCCTACCCCTATTCTCTCCCTACCCACTCCCTACCACCTTCTTTCTCCTTTCTCTACCCACCCTCCCTACCTCCTTGTGTCCCTCCTCTCTACCCACCCCACTTCCCCAAATGTGTAGAGTCATCCTCTACAAATTCCTTCTCTTCTTTTAAGGCTTGCTTCCTCCGTGGTCTTTCCTCTTGATTTGAAGGCTTGAAGTAGTCATAATAATAGGTGTTGGTATCAATCCACGAGCTTTAATAGTTTACACAAGTACCATATTTGTATAGCTGTCAACTTTTTGTTTTTTTTCTGGGAAGAGGCATAAGCCCTGTTGGGCTGCTGGGTAAATCCATTGAGTAAAACAAGGCTATAATAGATTGACTCCCAGCACTGCACGTATTCCAGGTCTTTAGGCAGTACTTCCCTAGTGTAATATTTATTTTGCTACCACAGAGGATCTAAGAAGGTGGTGCAAAGAAACCTGCAGGCTCTCCACACTCTGGCTGTTGTGGAACTGTCTTTGAGTATAATATAATGGAAGAAACCTTGAAAGTGTAGTATGCCTGGGAGCTCCACTGAATTTTCCCCAGAGACAAATATGTAGAGAAGTGTGCTGAGTTATTACTTCTCATACAAATTGGCTAATTTAGACCACATGCCAAGTAAGAAAACTGAAGTGGAAATTGTTCTCACTATGAAATTATGTGAGTGTTAATACAAGAGGCAAGAGAACTACTTTGGGGACACAATACATATAAGGAGAATGTTAAGGATCTGCCAGAAAGCACAGCAACCAATAAACATATGTATCATTCATTCTGATAGTACCTTTTTTTTCATTTTAGACAGAGTTTTTTGCTCTTGTTGCCCAGGTGAGAGTGCAGTGGCACAATCTCGGCTCACTACAACCTCTGCTTCCCGGGTTCAAGCGATTCTCCCACCTCAGCCCCCTGAGTAGCTGGCATTACAGGGGCTTGCCACTACGCCTGGCTAATTTTTTTTTTTTTTTTTTTTTTTTTTTTTTTTTTTTTTGTAGAGATGGGGTTTCATCATGTTGGCCAGGCTGGTCTTGAACTCCTGACCTCAGGTGATCCACCCACCTCAGCCTCCCAAAGTGCTGGTATTATAGGCATGAGCCACCGCGCCCAACCAGTAACTTTCTTATAAACACACACACACTCTTTTAATAAAAGGGCAAATAGAAAAGCACACAGAGGTGCCTTATGAATAAATTATTATCCACTTGTCCAGGTCTTTTGCTGTCACATTTATCATGCACAGATTTTATAAAGTGGACAGTTTTTCACTCCAGAATGAGTTTTATTTTCTTGAATTTCAATAATACACTTTATTAGCCATATGTCAACATCGCGGACACATTTTTCACTAAAAGGAGAGTGGCTCTGGTGTGAAAGGAAAGCAGCTATGGTCTCCCGGCAACAATTCCATTCCTCCCCTTTTGCCTCGGGAAGGTGCTCCGTTTTCCTGCCATGATTTCTCACAAAGGGGACTGAATTTCTCCCACTTCCTTTTCAACAGAAATTGAGAAAACTCCTGCACTCAACAAAATGAGGCTGGGCATCTAGGGATTTGAAATACTGACTTTTCAGCAGGTGCTCATTTACCAGCAAGTGCTAGGCCTTGGCCTATGAGCCAGAGCATGCCTACTTTTGTATTCACTAACATTGTTTTCTTAGCACCTCTGGGAAAATCTCTTTCTGAAAATAACTTTTTGTATAACATGAAATATTTCCAGAAAGGCAAAATGTGTAAAGATTTGTCGTTTTATTCCCTCAAAAATGCTTTGCTTTTCCCGTGTTTTCCATCTTTTTTTCTTAATGACTTCATCTTGCTTGCTCTTTAATGAACGGATCATGCTATCATCAGGGATGGGAGTTTTATTTCACATGATCTGAGCTATGTACTCTTCCAAATGATCCTCATGTCATTGTAGTCATGGGAGTTACAACTGCATTTTAGAATTAGTTTTTGGCAAGTGTCCCTGTAGGGTCTCAGTTGTATTTTCAAAAGCAAGGAGAAGGACCGAAAATCACGTTTAGGACACTATGTTCAATGCTCCAGGAAAGGCCTTTTACTATTCTCTTACCAAGTTGGCTTTTGTTTTGTTTTGTTTCGTTTTGTTTTGTTTTATTTTGAGACAGAGTTTCCCTCTTGTCGCCCAGGCTGGAGTACAACGGCGTGATCTCGGCTCACTGCAACCTCCGCCTCCCGGGTTCAAGCAATTCTCCTGCCTCAGCTTCCCAAGTAGCTGGGATTACAGGCATGTGCCACCACACCCGGCTAATTTTGTATTTCTAGTAGAGATAGGTTTTCTCCATGTTGGTCAGGCTGGTCTTGAACTGCTGACCTCAGGTGATTCACCCACCCTGGCCTCCTAAAGTGCTGGGATTACAGGCGTGAGCCGCTACGCCCACCCCTTACCAAGTTCTTAAAACTAATTTATGGAACAAATGTAATAACTAGTGGGTACTTCTCTCCTAATGACCAAAGAAATCTAGACCTCTTAGATAAAAAACAATTTGCCTGAATTGTAAATGTAAAAATGTCCCTTTTAGATCCTTTTTGCACAGGGTTGCTGAATATACTTCATCTGTAGGCCATGAAAAGAAATCAAGCATGGAATTTCATGTTACTCACCAAGACAGGCACTATAGAGTCAAAATCTGGGAGTCAAAATTGGTAGGTTATTGTGCAGATCCATTAGGGGCTCATAAAGAGTCTGAACTCAAATATTAATGAGGATTGCTTCTGGGTATGTGATTATGGATGTTTTTTTCCTTTCACTTTGCTGTCTTTCCTAAATTGTCCAAAATGAGCAAGCATTGTTTTCAGAGTTCTCTTAATGTGAGTTTCTGTCAGAATTCAGCGCCTGAGGCAAAGACTCACAGGAAGGGTTATTTTGGGAAGTGTCTGAGAGAATAGAAATGGAGGACTCGTGATAAGGAAAGAAGAAAAGCCAATTCAATGATGCTTTCTTGATTTGGTTACCACTGTGGTCAAACAGGGGCTCAGTCCCTGTGGACCCTCTGAGGAGACAATAGTGCACAATAGAGTTCTCTTCTAGAAAAATGGATGAAGGGAGCATTTACCTACCAGCTCCCACTGCCCCATTGGTTGTTGGTGCCTTATGTGGCTCTAGCTCCATAGAAATTCTGTTTGAGCACATGCAAGTGCCAAGCCAGTTTCCACAGATGCTCCTACTGTGACAGAATCTACAAGCCCTAGGGCCAATCCCAGAGGTAGAAAAAGCGTACTGAAAAGAGGAGCTGTATGGTCACCCCAAACAAATCTGTTTGTCATGGCAAAGGTTGAGATAAAATGTAGCCTTACAAAATGTGAGGCACAGGAGGATCCAGTAAAACAATGCAAAGATGATAAATATTATTTTGTACCAAAAATTTAAAATAGCATATTTTAGAGATATTTGATACATAAAGTGAAAACAACCTTTTTTTGTTTGAGAAGTATACACCTGTGTAATGTTTTTACTATTACTATAACAAATTACCAACAATAATTTAGGTTGTTTTAGTGTCTTCATAGAAGCACCCATTTAACCTTGAAGACATTATGCTAAGTGAAAGAAGCCAGACATTAAAGGAAAAATACTGTAGGATTCCATTTTTATGAGGTATCTAGAGCAGTGAAATATGTAGACAGAAAGACACCATGGTTTAAGGGAGGGAAGAATGAGATGTTTTTGTTTAATAGTGATAAGGTTTGGCTGTGATCGCACACAAAATCTCATCTTGAATTGTAATCCCCATCATCCCTAAGTGCCAAGGGCGGGACCAAGTGGAGATAATTGCATCATGGGGGTCTTTTCCTCCATGCTGTTCTCGTGATAGTGAGATAGTGAGTGAGTTCTCATGAGATCTGATGGTTTTATAAGCATCTGGCATTTCCCTTGCTTGCACTTACTCCATCCTACTGCCTGTGAAGAAGGTGCCTGCTTCCCTTTTGCCTTCGACCATGACTGTAAGTTTCCTGAGGCCCCCCCAGCAATGCAGAACTGTGAGTCAATTAAACATCTTTCCTTTATAAATTACCCAGTGATATGGTTTGGCTGTGTCCCCATACAAATCTCATCTTGAATTGTAGCTCCCATAATTCTCACACGTTGTGGGAGGCACAGGTAATTGAATCATGGGGGCAGGTATTTCCTGTGCTGTTCTCATGATATTGAATAAGTCTCTTGAGATCTGATGGTTTTATAAAGGGGACATGCCCCGCACACACTCTTGCCCGCCACCATGTAAAATGTGCCTTTGCTTCTCCTTTGCCTTTCGCCATGATTGTGAGGCCTCCTCAGCCATGTGGAACTGTGAGTCCATTAAACTTCTTTCCTTTATAAATTACCCAGTCTTAGGTATATCTTTATTAGCAAGGGGCATGAGAACAGACTAATACACCCAATCTTGGGTATTGTTTCATAGCAGTGTGAGAACAGACTAATACAAATGGGAACAGAGTTTCAGTTTGGGATGATGAGAAAGTTCTGGAGATAAATGGTGGTGATGGTTGCACAATATAAATGTACTTAGTGCCACTGAACTGTACTCTTACAAATGGTTAAATCGTAAATATTATGTATATTTTACCACAATAAAAAGATAGCACCCATTTATGATGTCACAGGTCTTTCCATGAGAAGTCAGGGTACAACTTGGCTCAATTAGGTCCTCTGATTAGAATCTCATAAGGCCAAAATCAAGGTGTCAGCAGGCTTGTATTCCTTCCTGGGGACTCCAGGGATGAATCTGCTTCCAAGCTCGTTTAGTTTGTTGGCTGAAATGAATCATTTGTGTTTGTAGGACTGTGGCCCTTTTTCATAGCTGGCTGTTAGCCCCTTGCTCCTAGAGAGTATCTGTATCCCTTCTCATGCATCCCATATGGGCCCCTCCATTAAAGGTAAGACTAGTTGCGTTCCTGCCATGCTTTGCATCTCCCTAAGTCCTTCTGCTAGTGCATTTCTGACTTAAGCTGGAGAACATTCTCTGCTTTTTATTGGCTCATATTATTATATTGTGCCCTAGATAATCTCCCTAAGACTTCATGATGGTAATTATATCAGATAAGTCTCTTTTGCCAGCTGTATTAATTTCATAGGGCAATCATAACAAAGTACTAAAAGTTAGGCAGCTTAAAACAACACAAATATATTCTCTCTCATGATTCTGGAGGTCAGAAGTATGAAATCGAGTTGGTATCTGGGCCACGTTCTCTCTGATAGCTCTAGGATGGAGTCCTTGCTTGCCTCTTCTAGGTTCTGGTGTTTGCTGGCAATCCTTG
This sequence comes from Symphalangus syndactylus, assembly GCF_028878055.3. NCBI lineage: Eukaryota > Metazoa > Chordata > Mammalia > Primates > Hylobatidae > Symphalangus > Symphalangus syndactylus. Next base: position 148,681,712 of record NC_072447.2, on the reverse strand, counting down.
GCATTCTTTGTCGTTTACATGCATCACTCTGGTCATATATCCATCTCCTCCCCTTGTGTCTGTCTCTGTGTCCAAGTTCCACCTTTTTTTAAGGGTACCAGTCATCTTGGATTAGGGGTCACCTTGTTTTTACTTAATTACCTCTGTAAAGATCCAATTTCCAAATAAGGTCACATTTCTGAGGTACTGGCAGTAAGGACTTCAAAATATCTTTTTGGGGAACATGATTCAACTCATAACACCAGGTAACAAAACACTTGTAGTATTTAGGGATAATGATGTGGACATCTTTTGTGGGGAAGGATACATTCTACCTATCACATCTCTAAACTTTCTTTTGTGAACATCTGTTAGAATGATGGTCAGGCTCAGAGTGGTCACACTATTCTTGAAATTTGTTAGCACTTTGTAAATATTTACTTTTTAATCCAGAATGAATTTATAAGAGAGATCAATATTATCCTTGTATAGCTGAGTAACCCAAGACTCATAATTGTAAAAGAAGTTTAAAATTACATATAATTATTTAGGAAATTCTTGGAGACAAGAGTTAACATTTTCTGATTATGGTTATCAGTGATTACCCTGCAGAACCTCTTGGTTATGGGCTATATTACATATATGCATATTGTAAAAATTCCATTTAAAGGGCCTTATTTAGTGCTGTATTTGAAATATGGGGATAAATGGCAACCTGTTTTCTCACTTTCAGAACTCTCTTCTTTTCACATAAGGATCTCTTTGAATTACGAATCAAATTTTCCTCCAGGCCTTAAACATCCATTCTTATTTCTTTCCTTTTTATTCTTTTTCATATATCCCTTCATTTTTTATATGCTTATTTTACAAACATTTACTGGCCTTCTCTCTGCCAGATATATTCTAGACATTAGGGAATACAAAGACAAATCAGGCTTGGTCTCTGGTCTCAAGTGACTCACGGTATAGTTATCCCTCTCCAACCCATTCTCTGTACTGTTTTCCCAACTAGACCATCACCAATGAAAACCTGTTGTCTCCATCTTCCACCTTCTCCCAACCCTCAGTATAGTGCTAGACCTAGTATGAGCTTGGATTTTTCGCATGCCATTGAATTTAGTAATTTCAGTTGCTAAATCGTTAGGGCGGTTCCATTTTGGGAACCTTTAAATCCATAGACACCTTATACTTGGCCCAGTTTTTCAGTGCTAGTTGCTGCTGTGGCAACCAGCTGAAGGCCTCATAACAACTTACTTTAGCCGTAGCATATACCTCTGCTTTCTGCCAAGGAACTTGCCACCGCTTCAGGAACCTGCTTAGCTATTCAGTTATATTGCAAATAGGATTACTAGATAAATATAGGGTACCCAGTTAGATTTGTATTTCAGATAAGAAACAATTTTTTTAGTATATGTATTTTCCAAATATAGCATGAGACAAATTTATACTAAATAAATTGGTGGTTTATCTGAAATTCAAATTTAATTGAGTGTCTTCTATTTTTATTCTACAAATCTGGCAACCTTAATTGCAAAGCGGGAGATGTGAGTGACTTAACTAACACCCAATAGGTGCAACTTTTGAGCAATGGAGGAAAGAATCCAGTGAATATACTCGCCTCTGTTGTCCTCTGGGGACACAATTCTGAGACACATTGTTCATGGCTTCTAAGAAGATCTTCCACAGAATTGCGTCTTGGTTTCCTGCAGCTATGATTAGCTATTAACAAAGCCCTGATTCGTTTTCTCACCTTTCCGAGTTTAACTCTTCCCAGTGCCCCACTCTAGTCCCTTAGGATCTCTATCTCCATGCCAACCCTTACCTCCACCTCTGCTTTTGAAGGATACCCAAACTAAGCACCCTTTCTTCCATTATTACACTGAGGTTCCAGATACTATGTCTGGTTTAATTGCAGAGATAGATTGAAGTTCTAATTTTGATAGAGTAGCAGACTCATTTGAATAATAACCTTGCATGGTTCTTTTCTGGCATTTAAGCATGTCTAGGCATGTTTGGTGAGCTGAAGGGATAGACCTAAGAGAAGTCAATGGGAAAAGTAATTGAAGGAATATTGACATCTACAGTTCAGATATGCTAGATAAAATGTTTTGGAAGAAGTTGATGATGGGTTTAATATAGCATATTGCATATACATTTTTACCTTTCCTTTCTCCAAAATTACATTAAAATGCCAGATATAAAATTTATTATTTAATATTTTTAAATAATCCAGAATAACAATGAAAATAAGAATGACAGCTTTTAGGAGACCATATATTTTAAGTAATTTATAAAATATAGAAAAACAGAAGGTGTCATATTGATTAATGAACTGGAGCAAGGCAGAACTCAAAGCAGCCACAGGAAAGGGGTTCCATAAGGAAGCAGATATTTCTTCTCACTCCCAAACTTGAAATCAATACAGTAGATGCTGCAATAGTAATACTAGTAATACAGGCTTGTTGAGGAATAGTTGCACTAGTGGGACGCCTACCTTTCTGCCATCTGTCTACCTATTAGGCCGGCATATGAGATGTTTTCCCCAATAAATACTATTGATACAGTTGTCTATCAAATACATATTTAGGGGTGAGAAGGAAAGCTCCGGTATTACACCATATAAAAACACAAAAATAATTGCAATTGGTTTGAAGAGCAAATCATTTTTTAAAGTATGCAATAACAGAGAAGAATCTATAACAGACCAACTTTATGATATTTGAGGTTGCTAAGGTATTCCCCAGAAACATCTGAGGCCCAGAAGACATGAAGGGAAGAAGGAAGGGAAAAGGAAAGAGTAATCTGATATATTTACTTACATCCAAATCTAAATTTCTGCATAAAAAAATACCATAATTTATTGTAAGCAAAATTAAAAGACAACTGCAAGGTTGGAGAAAGCATGAAACACAGGAAACACAGGGTTAACATTGCTAATCTGCATATTGCCCCAATAAATTAGTAATAAAATGACAATACAACAGGAAAAAGCAGGCAAATGATATAATAGTAGAATTTTCACCACATCTGTTTTTCTTCCCTGTAAGAGAAAAATGCTTTACCATCCTGGTGAGCTCAGACATGGCCATATGATTTGGTTGGGTCAGTGAAGTATGTCACAAGCAGACACTTTAAGATTTATGTTTTGATTTGTTGTGTTCTGTTTACCTTCTTCTGCAGCAACCAGTGATATTCTCAATAGTATCTGCTCCCAACAAACCCAGGATTAAAATACAATGTGAGAATTAAACTTTTGTTTTAAACCACTGAAGTGTGGGTGTTGTTGATCCTGTCTAAGTCCATTTGGGCTGCTGTAACAAAAATACTATAGATTGGGTAATTTATAAACAGCAGAAATTTGTTGCTCGATAATCTGGAGGCTGAGAAATCCAAGATCAAAACACAGATTTGGTGTCTGGTCAAGGCTCTGTTCCTCATAGACAGCAACTTTATGTGTCCTCACATGGCAGAAGGAACAAACAGGCTCTCTTGGGCCTCTTTTATAAGGGCACTAATCCTGTTCCTGACAGCTTCTGCCCATATGACCTAATGACCTCACAGATACCCCACCCCCCAACACCACTGGACTGGGAATTAAGTTTCAATGCATGAATTTTGGGGGAACACAAACATTCAGACCATAGCAGATACCATGACTTAGCCTAACCTATCCTGACTCATACTGAAATCCACAGTAGAATATGGGTGTGGTTGCACCCAAATCTACAAATATTTGGCATTGATTTAAAGGTTGTACTCTAGGAAATGAGAGCTGTCAGAAGCTAGAAAGTTGGTGAGACATAGCAAGTAACAGAGAACATTTCAGTAAAACTATGATCTACAATAGCCTGAAAGGCGGATCATGCACATAATGAACATGTTGTTTTAGGGTAAGAGGCTTAGAAACGGAATGTTAGTTCCAGATATTGGCAACTGTATATCTAAATTTCTCAGATTATTACAAAAAGATATGAGTTTGATAAGATAATTAGCTGATTTTTAAACATGAGTGGAGAAAATTAGAGTCTCAGAAATTGTGTACTTACAGGGCTGAAAGTTGAATTCAACCTTCAAACAGTGTGACATAAAATTGAGGAAGTTTTTGAACAATACAAGCAGATTTGATCTCAGACTTGCCTTTACCAAGGAAAAGAGGAACAATATGGTCTTGTTACCTATTGATAACGTTGTTAAAATCTTTTAACCTGTTATCTCAGTGCAAGTATCAAATTAAGGGTATAATTCTTACGTGCATTATTGAAAATTATTGATAGATTAAAATAGAGTAGAGGTTCAATTAAGTGTATGACACTCTTCATTTGGGCAAAATGGCTCAGGAAAGAGATTGAAAGTATGGCTCTCCCAAACTGATGGACTCAAGTTACTGAAACTTTATTTGGCAGGGGGAAGGATCTAGACAAGAGGTGTAGATATCGTTAATAGCATATAGAGTTGATTAGAACACAGTTGCTAAGAAACTGACTTGAGTTTTTGAAAAAAAAAAATATATATGTACTGCCAAAGAGACCACGAGCCTGGACTAAATAGTTTGTGACTGAAGCTTAAAATTATACTTAGGAAAACAACCTCTCTTGGATGAGAAGCAGTACATAAAACTACTAGATTTCCATGAAAGGCAGTTTTACTGTACTAGCTTTATATGAGACTTACAGCATAATTGAAAAGGAAGTGGATATCCTGAATAGTGGAGACAAGAGCCACAGGCAAACAATGGACAAAGAAGCCACTTAAAGGAAAAGCAATCAGGGACGATTCCCAGGAAAGTTCTCTAAGCCTAAGGCAGGGGCCTCTCCAAACATCTGCCCCATGGGATTTCATTGTTGCTGTGGCCTGGTGGCTGCTATATGTCTCTTCTCCTGTTTTTGAAGAAGAGAATGTAATGCAGTTTATCCTATGCCTATGTTACCTTGTACATTGGGAATGTTGATTTCTTATGTAGAAACTACCAGGTATCACCCTGAGCATTCATAAATTTGACTTTGAGCTTGAAGCAACGATTGGATAGTAGTTGTTTCCTTTGGGGAAGGGGGTAAAGTGTCCAACATGGGGAGGAGAGAGAACTGTATTTGTTAACCAGACAGTTCAACTGTATTAGACCTGTATTATTATTCCCTGGGATATAGTTCCCCTTCTTTCCAGAGGATCATACTCCCCAGCCTGTGATGTGAACTAGATGTGAACACATGGCCTGTATGTTATTCCCTGGGATATAGTTCCCCTTCTTTCCAGAGGATCATACTCCCCAGCCTGTGATGTGAACTAGATGTGAACACATGGCCTGTATATTATTCCCTGGGATATAGTTCCCCTTCTTTCCAGAGGATCATACTCCCCAGCCTGTTTGAACTAGATGTGAACACATGGCCTGTTTTGGCCAATTAAATGTGAGCAAAAGTCACATACATCACTTCTAGGGAAAAGAATTATGAGTCAGTACATGCTCATCAAATTCAATATTCCACCTGCCATGAGAATCATCAGTGTTGTGGCTACTAAATAGTGGCAGCTCCATCAGCTGGAGCCCTGGAGTGAGGATAAGGAGGCTCTGAAACACAGCCCCTAGTTGACTTGTGATGAACATGTAGTGTGAATGAGAAACCACCATTTGTTCTTAAAGACTACTGGGATTTGGGGAAAAGGGGTGTTTGTGTAGCATAACCTATTAGTCTGTTTTAACTGGAAGGTATAAATAATTAGAAGATTAAACTGTAAATGACTAGTGAACATATAAAGAAAGATAACTGATTAGAAATGTTCAGGAAAGCAGCACATATAACTTGGAAATTGTTCCTGACTACATTTAAGATATTCATAAAATATAATTTTGGAATTGGGGACTTGTCAGGAGACTGGAGTTTCTGCTTGACAAGATGGCAGCTACTACAGGGTTACAATAGGAAATAAATGTATAATTGTACCTAGGTCTCACATGTGCCACTGTGACAAGAATGGCTGAATGATTAGGTGAATCATATTCACTCTGACACGGAGCATTATCTCTGCTAGCGTCTTCCTTTTAGTCCTCAAACTGTTTCATCTCTTTACTCATAGAAGACATTGCCCTACTCCCTAAGGGATACAGCCCTAAATATAATCTACTCATGATCTCTAGCTCAAAGTTAAAACTCTCAGGATCGTATGTAGTTGTCTTTATCTGGCCCAGATGTGGTCTCATTTTGTCTGACAACCTATGGTTAAAAGACAGGTTATCAACCCACACTCACACATGCCCAATATACAATGGTTGAATGAAGACCAAATAACTGCAATAAATATTGTGGCGGTAGATTGTAATATCTGTTGACAATATTCCCTTTCACCCCTATTATTCAAAATGGTTAACTATGGACAGAGAGATTTCTCCAATGTGCTGATTTTGGTTTTAGCCATGTGCCCTGCTTTGGCTAATGACATGTGAGCAGATATAACTTATGCCATACAAGACTAGAGGCATTAAATGTGTTTGTATGGCTTAGCCTTCACTCTAGGCCTCTTGTCTTGCATTTTGATAAGAGCATACTCCTGGTAGTTGCTGCTGTTTTACCCTGGGTCCCAGAAATAGACAAGTGGAGCTGACCAAAATGCACCCCACAGCCTGGAGCTGAACCCCACTGAGTCACAGCTGACTCACAAAACTATGAGAAATAAACACTTATTGTTATAAGCTACTGATGTGTGCAAGTTTTTAACCACAGTAAAAGTTAATACCATTCCCAGTTAGGAAGAAGAAGAATAGGAGACACAGAATAGCCACTGACTGGGTTGTGATAATTTTGAAATCTCCCTGGGAAGCTGCTATGCAGGTGCTCTCTCCTTGGTGGAGGGAAATTCCTTGATTAAACCCTGATTCTGCACTCTGAAGGAACTCCTTTGTTTATGATCGCCATGGCCCATGGATCTACCCTCTGAGGAGCTGTACCTTGTTCATATTATTGTCTTTGGCCACTTCTGAAATGCATGTTGAAGAGCAAGCTCTCTTTAGGGGCTGCAGAGCCTTTGAAGTCAGCTTTCTAATCATGGGAGGTTGGAGGACCCAGGTTTATTTATGTCTAGAATAGTCCAAGGCACTTGAGTTTAGGCTTATGGTTCCTTTCACAGCACAGTTACCTCTAAATTTAGTCATCTGTTTGCATCCAGTTAGTTTTGTGAGCCAGTAACTAGAATAAAAAATTTTTCTAGACATAATTCTCAAATGTTCCTTATTTCTTTGCCTGTTTACTCCCATACTTCTCTCAACTTGTGGTCAAAACTATTTAGAAGAAAACATGGAAAGGCCATCTCCTTAATTTGATATTTGCCTAGAGTCACTTTGAGTTTTACTGGGCATTTGAATCTTTAGTCCTGTTTTATACTGTCTCGTATCATTCATGTTACACAAGCAAATGGCTTTTCCAAATCTGTAAGGCCCCTGATTTCTGGATCATCTTTTGTCCTTTCATTTCTTCTCAGAAACTAATCACTTCTGTCTTCGGTTATATTTCTCATATAATATCTTGCCACACAGAGTCAATAGAACCTAACACATGCTACTAATACTTAATTTTCTACCCTCTTCCATTATAACACTACGTAGCCTTTCCATCTGCAATTAAGTTAATGCACTGATACTGTTACCAAGTGTTTTGCTATTGAATCAAATAGATCTCTAGCCATTTCACCTGTTCATTTCTCCTTGCCATGAAGCTTCCTGACCACTGAGGTGATGCCACATATTTTTGTTCCTTTTGTCACAGGATCACTCCATTTCTGTTACCAGTGTTTTCATTAGGTAAAGTTAGGCTTTATAAAGAACCCCTTTTCAGCCATGAGTATTACAGTGTCTGAAGAGACAGGAGTGTGAAGAACCATTTAAGACAGTAATGCTCTGTATTAGTCAGGATTCTCTAGAGGGACAGAACTAGTAGTATATATGTATATATGAAAGGGAGTTTATTATGGAGAATTAACTTACATGATCATAAGGTGAAGTCCCACAATAGGCCGTCTGCAAGCTGAGGAGCAAGGAAGCCAGTAGTGGCTCAGTCCGAATCCAAAAGTCTCAAAAGTAGAGAAACCAACAGTGCAGCCTTCAGTCTGCAGCCGAAGGCCCAAGAGCACCTGGTAAACCACTGGTGTAAGCCCGAGAGTCCAAAAGCCAAAGGACTTGAAGTCTGATGTTTGAGGACAGGAAGCACCCAGCACCACAAGAGAAAGCTGAAGGCCAGAAGACTCAGCATGTGTGCTCATTCCACCTCCTTCTGCCTGCTTTGTTCCAGCCGCGCTGGCAGCCCACCCAGATGGAGGGTGAGTCTGCCTGTCCCAGTCCACAGACTCCAATGTTAATCTCCTCTGGCAACACCCTCACAGAAACACCTGGAAACAATGCTTTGCGTCCTTCAATTAAGTTGACACTTAATATTAACCAGCCCATGCTGTTATCCAGGTGAAAGTTATGTGGGTCTTCCCTATGGATACTATGTTGAAAAAAAAAATAGATAAAACAGATTTCCTAATCAATTATTTTTATTCTCTCTTTTTTTTTTTTTTTTTTTTTTGAGATGGGGTCTCACTCTGTCACCCAGGCTGGAGTGCAGTGGTGCAATCTTGGCTTTTTGCAGCCTCAAACTCCTCAGCTCAAGCAATCCCCCTGCCTCAGCCTCCTAAGTAGCTGAGCCTACAGGCGTGAGCTACCATAACCAGCTAATTTTGTTTTTTGTAGAGAGAAGGTCTCACTCTGTTGCCCAGGCTGGCCCTCAACTCCGGTACTCATGCAATCCTCCTGCCTCGGCCTCCCAACGTGCTGTGATTACAGGCATAAGCCACTGTGCCTGTTCATTGTTTTTAGTTATTGTAATTAATAAAATAGGTTCTGATTTCATCTGATAACTAAAATGATCAAGGAACTGGGTAATGAATCACTGTTTGGATAGTCTGTTACTGTTGCAAATAGATTGCTTATGATTGACCAGAATAACAGCTGAAAATTTAATGAATCTACTGCAGTCTTGTCACTTCAGTCAGGCAGCATAAAGGCAGCCAGTGGAAATATCATCCTCGCTTTGTTCCAGTCTAAAGAATTCAGCAGCCAGCATGAGCTCCTCTGGTTAGAAATGCAGACACAGGACCCTTGGGGTAGAGACTTGCTCACTTGCTGCCAGAATGCCCCTCTGGATTAATTTCGGGCCCAGTGAAGTATATGATTTACTGATTAATAGAAAATATATCTTAACACACACTCAGGTCGAGGAGACCTATTAAATGCTACTTAATTTTGAGAGTAGGAACTTACAGCACAAATGCATGATGAAAAATGAATGGTTTTAATGACAAGGACTTTTTCTCAGTATACATAGAGCTCAATAGGGGGAACACTTTTCTAAATAGTGGAATACCGGCTCTCAGGATTAGGACTCTAATTTAGGGTATTCAGTTGCAAATGAGGAATTCATCATGTACCCAAAGAGAGAAACCACTCCCGATCTGTGTCATGTGGCTTTGATTTCAGGCAGCACTGTTTGGAGCAAGTTAATTCTACCAAAATAATTTAGGGAACATTGTTATCCCTTGAGCACAAAGAAATGTGTCCACCTATGTGTGTTTACTATATGTTATTTTACTTAAAGGTGGTAACTACAAAAAATGAAGAAAAGCAGAAGAAAAAAGGAAAGAAATGCCCCAGTTTCAAAAAAAAGGTCTATAGTTTTTGTCACAGTTTGGATTCTCTGAGAAGTAAACTGAGGTGGAGAATCATATGCAGGAAGTTTATTGGGAACTGGCCTCAGGATCAACGCCTGTGGGGTTACGAAGGAAGCAGGATTGAGCAAAATAAGTTATACTTGGTGCATTCATAGTGGAGTCCTCAGCCAACGCCACAAAGAATTGTGGAGCTGAAATATCCCTTCAGGGTGGTCTCAAATTGAGGTAAAGATCTGGACTTTTATTACCCCTCCCACAACTACCCCCACTATCACTGGATACAGGCTGTCCCAGAGAAGGAGTTGTGATTTTGGGGGAGGCATCTTTCTCCAGCTGTGAACAATCCCTGGAAATGGACTTAGCTGAGAGGAGTCAATCACCAACAGTCTCAACAGCTGAGGAAATGAGTGCTTCAGGCCTGGAACTGGGTAAGCCGGGTGGTGTATCATGGTGTCCACTACAGTTCTCTGCTACTAATAGCTAGATGATTCATTGAGAATGTGTGTGTTGGTGGTGGGGGAATAGGAGAGGTGATAATGGAGGGGGAAGTTTATAGGGAAGGATTGGAGCCAGATATGAGACTTTTTCTCCTGTGACTCAAATGTCAGTTTCCTTATTGTTCAGCTTCTTTAACAGTAGATAAGGCCATACATCTCATCTGTTTAAAATAACTAACAGGATTCCCTGGACTTCATTCAAAGCTAGGAGGAACCTTGAAGATTATCCAGTAAAAAAGGCCCAGAGATGTTAAATGCTTCATGTTAGTAGTGAGACCAAGGCTTTATATGCATGCTTGATGGGTGATACATGACAGATGTCAAGAGTGGCTGACACTTAAATATTGTCATTTCAGAAGCCATCTACTCCTTATTTTATCCTAAAATAACTCCTAATTTTTTACAAGTGCTAAGAGGATATAGTATGCTGAGCAGGGCTGGATGGCAAGTGAGGACTGCACTTAAGATTGTACAGGTGCACACAATTTAAGGAGGCGCTCAAAGGGTTGTTGGAAGCGCATGACCCTGAGATTAAGTGCCTCCTAAAGTTTTTACCTAGATTTCTAAAATGCTGTACCTTATTCCAGGCTCTGGTGCTGAGAAAATGGGCCTTTCCTTGGAAGAGATGAAATTCATTCTCCTTCAGCAGAGACTGGCTTAAAGTAAACCATGTAACCCAGTCTGTCTGTCTTAGTCTGTATATGCTGCTGTAATAAAATACTTAAGACTGGGTAATTTACAAAGAACAGAAATGTATTTCTCACAGTTCTGGAGTCTGGGAATTCCAAGATCAAGGTGGTGGCAGGTTTGGTTATTCCATGAGGGCTGCCTTCTGCTCCCAAGATGGCACCTTATTGCTGTATCCACTGGAGGGAAGGAATGCCTGTCTCACAGGGTAGAAAGTGGAAGAGCATGAACCCTCTCATATAAGGACCTTAATCCTGTTCATGAAGGAGGAGCCCTTAATTTAAGACATAATTAGAGGTCTAATTACCTCCTAATAGCCCCACATCTTAATACTATCACATTGGCCATTAAGTTTTTTGTTTGGTTGGTTGGTTTTTTTGTTTGTTTGATGTTTTGTTTTGTTTTTTTTTTTTTTTTTTTTTTGGAGACGGAGTCTCACTCTGTCACCCAGGCTGGAGTGCAGTGGTGCGATCTCGGCTCACAGCAGTCTCTGCCTCCCAGGTTCAAGCGGTCCTCCTGCCTCAGCCTCCCGCGTAGCTGGGACTACAGGCATGTGCCACCACACCCAGCTAATTTTTTGTATTTTTAGTAGAGACAGGGTTTCACCATGTTAGCCAGGATGGTCTTGATCTCCTGACCTCATGATCTGCTCGCCTCAGCCTCCCGAAGTACTGGGATTACAGGCATGAGCCACCGTGCCTCACTGGCCATTAAGTTTTAACACATTACTTTTGGAAGGGACATATTCAAACCGTAGCAGAGGGCTTCTGCTGTGAGACTCCTGGAAAAGATTTCCTTACTGATAAAAAGGATACACTAGAGGAGAAATTTCACTTTCTGTCTTTGGCCAGAGTCATATAAATACATGATGGCTGGAACTGTTGCAGTCATCTTGCAGCCATGAAGGGCCAAACTAGATGATGAGTGCCAGGTGGTGGCGAAGAAACCTGGTTCCTTGGTGTAGCACTGCTGAATGAACCAACCCTGGAACTCCCTGCTTTGGGATTTCTGGGAGGTGAGATAATACATTTTCACTGATTAAGACACTATTAATCAAATTTTCTGTTACTTGCAAAATGAACCCAACTTTTATAAGGGGGTCTTTTTCTAACATGAAACTGCCCCACCTCCTTGTAAGCATTTTGATTCCTTGAGCACACCTCTCTATCTCCATGAGAACTTCTCCATTATGCTAACAAATTTATTAACCTGGAAAGTGTTAGTTTTTGGCAATAGCTTGAGGTGATATGTGTTTCTCCACTTACTGGCTGTGGGACCTTGGACTAGTGACTTCACTCTTCTGGACTTTTTTTATTATTATTTTTTCATTTGTAGTATTTCGATATTACTATTATCTCAGAGGGTGATTGTGACGCATATGGAAATAATATATGTAAAGTGTTTAACATAGTGCCTGGTACATAATAAGCATTCAATAGATGTTATGAATTATTCGCCTTTAATAGCTACTCATTCCCTCTGTGGAATATTTACTTATTAGAGACATATAAAGGATCTTTTTATCTTTTGGTCACCAGGCATCCATTTACCGTATCAGGAAACAGCCATTTAAGACACTATTCTTTCTCCATTCTTGGTTCATTTGGCTCAAGTGGCACCTCACTCCACAATTCAGTTGGCAGAATATATGACCTGGGACTCAACCATCAACTGTATCTCATTTGACCATATTACATACCTGGCCACAATGATTATTCACGTTCGGTCACACAGTGAAACAAATGCCAGTGAGATACAATGAGACTGTCTGGGGCATCCTGGGAAGTTATTTTCCTTCTGATTGGTTTCGAACGTAGGAAGATGGACAATCTGCAGCTGTTGCCACCACTTTGCTAACATATTGCTCCAGAGATAGAAACCAATAAGCAGAAGGCAGAACAAAGAAACTGGGTTCTGATGAGATCATTTGAACCCTGGATCTAGCCGTACTCTAAGCCTGCCCTTCTCCTGGAATCTGCAGTTATGTGACCACCAGTGAATCCTGCTTTTGCTTAAGCCAGTTTAGGCTATTTTTCTTTCATTTATGACAAAGCAAATCTAAACTCATACAAGAGAAAACTTTCTTTAAAATATCCTAATTGTCACTTTTGAGTGAATTGTAATTTAGAGAACCCTCTTGCCTATGTGTCATAATGTAGCCTACTCCATACTTTTTGTTCCCTACTCCTTGCGAGGGCCAGCACACACTTATACCATGAAGTGCTGCAGAAACTGAAGGGACTGCTTATTATCAATCTTCCTTGAGAAACTTGATAAGTTTTCTTAACCTATAGCTTTCTTGGTTTCATTTAGGTAGCATATGGATAACCTGCTTCATAGAGATGCCAGGATTAAATGAGATCATATATGTAAAGTATTATTCCTTCATGTTACTCTTATGTTGTTTACTCCTGTATCTTATGATGCTCAAAGGCATTCCAGGCCGGGCAGCACAGGTTTTATTCTTTAGCAGCCCAGTTCCAAGGGACCAGTTCCTCATGCATTTGAGGGGTCTGGTTGTTGAGCATGCCTGGGAGAAGGAGTAGAAACGTGGGCTCTCTTCCAGGCAGCTCTTACAAAGGATAAAGAGCCAAAGAGCAGGGGCATACATGCAAGTGAATGAAAAGGAGCCTGGTCTAGGCCTTGGAGAGTAGAGGAAGGTCCTGTGAGGTTGTAGGGAGAATAGGCAGTGAGCGGTCAGGGAAGGCTGACAGCATGTGGAATGGCAGAAGGAAGTAAGCAGAAGAGTCCAGCTCATGAGCAGAAGGTCGCAAGGACTGGAATGAGAAAGGAAGGAAAAAGATAGAGGAGTATATGAAGGAGTGAGCAAGCACAGAGTAAAGGGTACCCACCTTCTCAGCTGCTTTCACAATGCATTGATTCCACACAGTCACCATTGGTTTAAGGCTTGGTGGAAGACAAAGGGAAGGAGGAACTGCCCCTGAGCGTACAGAACTGGGCCTCACGAGCAATTAGCATAAACCCTTCTAACAGGATGATCATTAGTTCTTTTTGTAGTGTTTTTCTGTTGGTTACACACTTCCATTTAGATTGTTTCATTGGGTCCTTGCCACATCCATATGAAGAAAGCAGGACAGGGATTATGATGTACATTTTGCAAGTAAGGGAATGAAGGTTAACCTTTTCAAGGATTGCCTAGCTAATATCTGCTGCTCTTGAATCTTAGTTTATCTTTCAGGTTTCTGAGACTGGCCTTCACTGAATTCCTATACATTTCTTAAGTTCCCTTTACTTCCTAAGTGGTGTATCTGACACTAGTCTCAACTTGATGCCAATGCATCCTCTTTTCTTGTGGCCAGAGCTATCCTTCAACTCATGCCATTCTTCTGCCCAACAATATCAGTTGTTTCCCATCGCCCACCACAATGAAGTCACAACTGTAACACGGGACTAAAGGTCTTTGCTATTTACAGCCCGTTGACCTTTCCATCCCTCTTCCCCATGCTCCAGCCATGGAGGACTATTAGCCAGTTCTTGAGCATACCATGCCTGCCCTTTGGAACCTCTATACCTTGGAAATGTTTTACTTGTTGCCAGGAACATCACTTACTGTCGTCTTTGTCAAAAGTCCTACTTACTCAAGATCATCTTAAAAGTTTGTCTCAACTGGAAACTTCTCAAACATCCATAAGCAGGCTTGGTCCTTTCTCTGAGAGCCCTGCTCTTTTTGATTATTCTCTAATGTAGCATTTTGTATCCCTTGACTATAATTATATGTTGGTACCTTGTTTGGTCTTGTTTATGTTTTTCACTGAAGTGTGAGCTCCTGCAGAGAGAAATCATATCTGCCTCATCTTGGTTTCTCATACCACCGACAGAGCCAGGCACAAACCACGTACCCCATGGATACTGAACTGAATTTCACGTTCCTCTTAAGGCTACCCTCAATGCTTGTTATGTGCTCCAGTTCCTTGTACACACATGGTAACAGGAGTGCCGGAAGAGGTATGCAAAATGCCACTCAAGATGGCCTTGTTTATCTCATTGAGTTCCTTAAGCATTCACTGTGCTTTAAGTCTCACAGACAATGAGTTAAGACACCTTCCTTACCAAGTGCAGCATTGACGTGAATTATTTCTCTCTGCACTGTCACAGATATTTCATTGTATATCCACACAAAGTAAAGGCACCTAAAATATAACAAATCTATTTTGGCCTTAGGTCAAACATTTTTCTATATTTGTTAGAGATACAGTTCTTATTGATTGCTATTTAAGGTTAGGAGTAATTTTAAAAAACTGACAACTTCTGGCCTACTCTGATAATTGCCACTTCCCTGACAGGCTTACCGCAAGCGTGGAAGCAGCTGATAGGTGTCACAGGATGGACAGGCTGGTCCCACAGATCATCATGAAAAGTAATTTGCCCTGATCCTTATAGGGGCCAGGTCTAGGAGACTCTCATACTTGAAGTTTATAAAACCAAGCAACTTCCTCATTGAATGAGATAAAAATAAATACGACCCTCCCACTGCCACCAGAGTAATTAATATTAGGGAAAATCTGAGAAAATGGTGTGTCTAGATAGAGGACATGAATTGCAGGATCAGTTCCCCAGCATTCCTTGGAAGGCTTTTCTTAAGAATCACTATAAGGAGTCCAGATGGGCAAAAATTTGGCACTTTCTTCAGGGCTGTGAAGAGGAAGATGATATGCTATCAGAGACCAAAAAGTTAGTTCTAGGAAAACCAGGGCAATGACAATGAATTGGTGACTTGGTAAGCAATCATACGATTTTACCCAGAATCTTTGCTAGTAATAAGACAGTAGGAGCTGTAATGTGAAGCCTTGCCTGTTAAGCAGAAAACCAGCTTCTACCTGCCTACTTTCCCCTCCCTCTGGTTGGCAACTTGCATAGACGGCTGACCATGGTAATGGAAGAGGAAAACGGCGAGGGCATCCCTCCAAGACTACCAGTCACAGGATCTGGTCCAGCTGTAAGGGAACATGTATCTAAACTAGTCTAGCCAGAAGCAAAACCTGAATCCTATATGAAGAATACCGGGAAGACTCTACGAGACATCTTAGACAGAGTAGAGTTGGCCCTTCTTATTCATGGGTTCCACATTCGTGGATCCAACTAACAACAGATTGAAAATATTAACGGAAAAACAATTAAAAATAACAATACAATAATAAAACACAAAATAATGCAGTATAATAACCATTTACACAGCATTTATATTACATTAGGTATCAGAGGTAATCTAGAGATAAAGTATACAGAAAAATGCACTTAGGTTATATGCAAGTACACCATTTTATATCAGGGACTTGAGCATTCTTGGATTTTGATATCCATGTAGTATCCTGGTACCAATTCCTCACAGATATGGAGGGAGCCTCAGCACAAGCAGTTGTAAGTTATGTTGATTAAAAATAGGCAAACTGATGCAGAACCAAGGCTGTAGAAGGCAAAGGAGTACTGAAGTTCCCTTTTCTGTAATGCCTTGCACAGTTGTGAAGACCAGGAATGAACATCCCTATGCATTATATGCCAATTTTGATGCTGTAGCCTTTTGTCAGGAAATGACCTTTGGCCCCAAGGCAAAGGGTCTGAAATTTCAGTGCTTTGGCCAATTCTTCCATTTGAAGAATTCCTGGCTTCCTATTCTTGTTAAGTTAGGCTCAGCATGATTTTGACCAATTTGTACTCTTGAGAAATCACTGGTGGTTAGCTTGAACTCGGGGGATCCTGCCTGCTGGGCTGCTCTAGTCTTTGTAGTTAGTCAATCGGAAAGCAGAAACATCTAGAATGTCAGGCCACACAGTAATGTTCACTTTAATTGACAAAATTGATAGCGGAAAGAAAAGTTTCATTATAATGTTTTCCAGAAAGACTGACAAACCACAAGAGCTTTCATGCTGGTTTCATAGCTTGCAATCTTTGTCAGAAGAAGCAGGTTGCATGCAGTTTAACACAAGCACATCCCTTCTTAGCAAACACTTTCCCCTCTGCAGGGAGTAATTCACAGTTCAATTTACCCTGACCACACCTTACCCAAGCTAGTACAGTGGTTTTTCATCAGAATTTTTTTGATCAGCACATAGGAAATTGGAATTATATGCATTTTACTTTGCAGTTCTAACTTATCTTTATCTTTTTCTGCTTTTGTTCACCAGTGTTCCCACTCCCTTGTTCAGGTCAGGTCTCAGAAAATCAGTATAGCAAGTTAAAAAAAAAAAAATCCCTCAAATAAATCACAAAATATAATGACATGCAGTACAGTCAAGATGATATTAACACATACAGAAGGACTTGTCTATCTCTGCTTTTACACTGATGACTAGACCAACTGCATTTACAACTTTTTTTCTGTGCTGTTTTGGGTTTTTTTTATTCTTTACTCACTTAGAAAAACTCAGTTGAAGCACCTATCTTATTTTCTTTGTTTTTGTGATGCCTTAAGAAAAAAAAAAAAAAATGTCTCTCTCTGCAGACTGATGGTCTGAGGGCTTTGCCCCAGGAGTCTTTAGATTGAGATATTTTAAATCTCACTCTGCCATAGTGTCCAAAGGAGAGCCTCCCTCTTCCCATTACTCACAGATTTCTGCTATCTTGAACACTCCTTCACAGGAGGCAATGGCATAATTGAAGCTCTCTGAGTCCTAGTTTCCATTTCTGAAAAGAAGAGAATTACACGGTGATCTCCAGGTCCCTGTGTCAATGAAACCAGCTCCGGCCTCTCTTAGCCAAATAGCAGCTTTTATTCCCTTTATGCATCACTGCTATTTCCTGGCAGAAGTAATTGGGGATCTGTATTACTTAATAACTGTATTTGTCAGAATATTACGGCAAGTTACTTCCTAAAGCATCCAGACCTTTTTTAAAAGCTCCAGTGCCTATACTCAGACATGTGTGTACCAACTTGCACAGCTTTCTTCTCCAGCCACTCCAGGGAAACGTATTTTTTTTTTCCATAGTTCTCTTTATTGATTTTTTTTCTGTCCCTTTGTGCCTTCAAAAGCTGCATTTCACTTCCTACGTTGGCTTTTTCTGATCTGACTCCTTGAATGTATCGCTATTTTTTGTTTTCTTCCTTGGGCATTTTCCCAGCTTCCACTTTGGGATGTTTCCCCTTTGTAAGTACTTTGTGCTCTTTTGTTGTTGTTGTTGCTGTTGCTGCTGCTGCTGCTGCTGCTGCTGCGCTATTAAGAGCTGAGAGGAAAAAACAGGTGAGTTGCTGAGTGATATGGCAGCCAACTTGTATTATTCCCAGAACAGTTTGTGTTTAATATTGTCCATTTATGACCAGTCTGTGATGATGGCTCAGGCACTGGGAAGTAGCCTCGGAGGCACTACCAGTTTTTCTTCATCTTTTCTCTATTATGCGGTTTTTAACTTACTTGCTTGCTTTCTGTTTATATGACAATGGATTCTTGTGACCGTTACTCTCTAATGCATTTCCACCAATAATTATTTTTCCTGTTCATGAATTATTTCCAATCAACCATTCTACAAGTTTCTCATAGAGGCCTCGATTTAAAACCTTGCTTGCTTTCTTTTACTATCTGTGTAATCTTAGGCAAGCCACTTTACCACACTGGGCCTGTTTCTGTGTATAGATGATGATATTTATGTCGTATTATTAATATGAGGATTACATGGGTTTCTATGTGTGAACATGTCTAGCATACTGCCTGATTTACAGTACAAGAATACTTCCCTCCTCCTCCGCCCTCCTCCTTTTTATTTGACACTGCATGAACAAGTACCAAGGGTTGTTTTAACAGTTCCAGAAAATGTTTCCATCTTTTGGGACAGGAAACTTTGTTTAAACACGTTATTCTGGCATATTTGAAAAGGTTTTTAAAGCTACCTAAGTAAAACTAGATTTCATTCCCAGAATTCAATGTGTGTCACTGATTTCTGTGGGCACCCATAGGTCCATACTGTATTAGTTGGATTTTGGTGGCTTCCCTAAACAGGGTAAATTTCCATTAAATAATTATTTGCCTTGAACTTTTCTCAGATACTTTGGATTCCTTTTCTCTATTCCTCATATACTGAAGTAAATGGCCATTATCCTTCCTCTCATGCCTTTTCAAGCAAACACCATCTGTCATAGTGTTTACTCTGCCAACAAGTCACTCCAAATTTGGGCCTCAGCACCTGGACCATTCATCAACTCCAGTTCACAGTATTTCATGTTGCAAAATCACATGTATTCATTTCTCTATTCTCTTTTCTTCCAGAGTCAGCTTCAGCTTCTGAGGAATCCTCTCTGCTTTCCTTTGCTAGCTTTCCAAATACTTGGCTCTAATCCTTACTCAGTGATTCCACTTTGCAGCCGTAACCACTTTTTCCAGGCATGTAGAATTGTCTACATTTCTCATCATCTTTATGGGTTCATGGTGCCTCCTTTTTGCCTAGAAAAAGCCAAACCTAATGTACTCTTCTGTGCTTTGTAAAATAGGGCATGCAATTCTTTATAATTATCTGGCTATCTTACCATCCCTAGTTCAAGACAATACGTGCTTCTTAAGACAGAATTGTTCAAATGATTCTAGTTCTCCCTTTAGGCCACCCTCTCTTCTTTTGTGTTTCATTTTCCGTGCAGTTATGCAAATTTTACATTATGTGGGATAATTCCCATACATCACAGAAGATAGTGCTCAGACACCTACTGGGCACGACAGATAGAAATACCGAGACTCAGAAACAGAAATTTCATGTGAAATTTTCCAAGCCTGACCTTCTACCTAAAGAACCAATCCCATGCTGATAAGTGGTTTATCTCAGCTGTCCCCAAACTTTTTGGCCTCATGGTGGCACATGCCTGTAATCCCAGCTACTCAGGAGGCTGAGGCAGGAGAATCGCTTGAACCCAGGAGGCAGAAGTTGCAGTGAGCTGAGATCGTGCCATTGCACTCCAGCCTGGGCAACAAGAGCAAAACTCTGACTCAAAAAAAAAGCTGGGCACGGTGTCTCACGCCTGTAATCCCAGCACTTTGCGAGGCCTAGGCGGGTGGATCACGAGGTCAGGAGATCGACACCATCCTGGCCAACATGGTGAAACCCCATCTCTACTAAAAATACAAAAAAAAAAAAAATTAGCTGGGCATGGTGGTGCACACCTTTAGTCCCAGCTACTCAGGAGGCTGAAGAAGGGGAATCACTTGAATCCAGGTGGTGGAGGTTGCAGTGAGCCACAATCACACTGCTGCACTCCAGCCTGGTGACAGAGCGAGACTCTGTCTAAAACAAACAAAAACAGAACTAAGAATATTAGGGAAAGCCTGTTCCTCACAGAACAGAGACTTTCATTTTACATAGCATCCTTCTTCTGATATAATCTAAAATCATAATCACTATTCAGCAACTTTATCACACTGTTGACTCATTCTGAGCTTGCAGAAAACAGCAAACCCCCTTTTTAGAAAAAAGAAAAGAAAGAAACAAAACTATTGGTTAGTGAAATCTCTTTAATCCTAAACATAGGCAGTGCTTGTGCTTGCTTTATTTCATTTTAGTCTAGATCTTGGGTTCACATTCAGCTACATTAATTTTCACCTTGCTAAATTTACTACTCTGTCATTTTAGCTGTTGAGATAATTTTGGATTCTATCTCTTTTTTTATGTGAATCCAAAAATTCAAAAGAGTAACCTTCATAATGGGTTTTCATTTTGTGAAACAAATGCCATTTTTTGTATTTTTTTTATTTACATCATTATTATATTCTGCTCACAGTACGTTGCCATCTGTCATACTTTATTTAACTTGAGAAGTCTGTTTAAAGACTGCTTACAGACCTATGAGATTAAACTCACTTTTGAAAGCTTAATGCTTATGCCTGAAAGTAAAGTCAGTCCTCCACTTATAAACAACATGCCACTATAGCCAAAACATATGAAAGGAGAGGAAGTGGCATTCATAAAATCAGAATTGATTTCTTTTCACAAATCAGATAAACATGTCACCCAAACAGCTAATGTGCAAAGGAACGATTTCAGATTCTGGAGCCAGAACCAATTAGTTTGAATTCCAGCCACCTCACTCCTTTGGTAAGTCACACTGGGCCATTTAATAATCTCTGTGACACTTCATCTAAAAGGTGTGGCCCTGGGTACTAGCTTCTCAAGATGAATAGAATTATGCGAGATAATAGATACAGAACATCCTGACCAAAATTCTTAGCATATAGTTGGTGCTCATTATGTGTTGTTGTAAGATGAACAGACTCCATCATTTCAAATTCATGGTTTCCTCACCACTTCCAGCAAGTCTTGAGATTCCTCTCTCTTTTGTTGATATTTAAATTCCACATGCCACTATGTAATTTCTTCTTAAATATGATGATCAACATGTTCCCTGAAAGCCTCTCTCTTTTATCCCCTATGTCCTGGACTGCACACACAGTTCCACTTGAATTAAACAGAACAATACTTGATGACAGCAGATGCTGTGTAGAGTGCATTTCCAACCTACAGAGTATGGAGAGCCAACGTGACGGTGAAGACTTAGCTGATCTGAAGGAAAGGCAATTTGCTAGAGGAAATCCTGGTGAGGCCTGGCTTGACAATCTCCTAACCCATTTCTTTTCTCCCTAGTATACTTCAGAAAGGTGGCTTTGGAACAGAAGTTGACAGAGGCTTTGCTCAGGTCAGTGTTATTTGAAAATGTTTTGCTTCTGTCTCTCATGACTCACTTGTGATTTCATCTGTTCTCAGCTGATTGAAGAGAATGGCAGGAGGAGCCTCAGTGGCTGCTCTAAGCGTCAGCAATTACCCATCAATTTCATAAGGTCTTGGCTCCTGCTTGACCTCCCAACTGAGAATACACAGTCTTCAAGCTGTGTGCCCCTGTGCTTCCCTACTGCTCCCCTCCAGGGGGAAATCAATGCAGCATATGGGTAAGTTGTAAGGCCCTGGAATCAATCAAGGTGATCTAGATTTAAACTGATTGTCTTACCTCTGAACCCCCATTTCTTTGTCTGTAAAATGGGGATAATCATGATACCACCACACCTGCCTTACGAGAGCGTCTGTATATTTGATACAGTGCAACTTTAAAAGCACATCATCTTCTTTAAGTGCTGGACATTGCCATTTACAACAAGGAGGCTTCTTGCTTTGGGGAACTTTCCTTCCTGGACAGTGACTTGATTGTTAAACTCTGTGATGGCATCTGTACATGGTTCAGGTAAGTGGTTAGATATGACTTTGCTGCCCAGGTTTGTGTTGGCAGCCACATGGAAGCCACACTCTTGGGATAGTTTTGGTAGACTGCTTGGCAATATAACCACAAGGGTTAAACCCAGCTAGTTAGCAGGCTGGCTCACAACCCTCATCCTGACAGTTCTGGAGATTCCAAATGGGAAGTCTACTTATCATCAGCATGGCATTAAAGTGATAACCGTCCTTAACTTTGTGTGATGACATTACGGTTTCCTGGTTTCCTCATTTGATCTGTGCTGTACCTCAATGAATTAGTTGTAATAATTACATCAGCATCAAAGGCTTGCTGGGAAGATGAGATGAGGAAGTCCTTGCATAATCAATCACCTAGGGCTGTGCCATCCTCCAGGGGGGCAGAGATACCTGCACACAGATCTCCATCTCGTAGGCCTTGGCTGCAACTCTTGCTTAAATGCTTTTGTACTTTGAACACTGAAGTGAAACATTCTTTCCTAACTTAGAGCTGCTTTGTAGAACTACGTGTCGAAGTGTTAGTGGTTTCATAAAGTTCTAAATGAAATTGTTTAAGTTATTCTACGGTATCATCTGGTTGCATGGTGTGTAAAGTGACACTGGGCTGTGATACCTCCCCAGCATTTCCTTCATTAACACGGTTCGGTGGACCTGACTGTCAGTGTGTGAGCCCGGACCACACTGGGCTAATTATTCTGACCATAAAATGCCAATTAGTGCCTGGTGTGGTAAATATCCTTTATTAGTTTTACTTTCTATGATTTTTTCAAAATATATACTCAGATATATTTCTGGATGAACTTAACACCACTTTGTCAAATTCAGGAAAAAATAAAGCACCTCAGTGAAGATTTTAAAAATGCAATTACCATAAAACATACATTAAATTCTGCAAACAAATCTCATTACAAGTATCAGATGTTCTGCCTGAGTAATGTGAGTATATATCTTTTCATTCAAGTCTGCTTTCCATATGCATTAGGAAATGTTTGTTATTTCTCCTTAAAGGTTTAGAATAATTCTTGATATGTTTATTCCTGTGCATTTAATTTTTTCCTTTCACTAATGCCTTGTTTCTATATATCTAATTTATTTCTACCCATTTGATTCAACTTAGTAGTTTCCATAATTTTTAATTTATTATTTACAACTTCTAATTAGATAAAAATATTCTTTATGTATTTGCATAGCATCATGAAAATCAGGTGACTACTATACATTTAATAATAAAAAAGATTTCAGAAAGCACCTACCACATCCTCACACACACTGCATACACATGGGCATGTATCACGAGTCAGGGAGCATCGTTTTTTGGGTAACTCTCCATATGAAAGGCAAAATACCTTGGAAATCTTTTGATTATAGAGAATGCCAGTAGTGCTTGCAGGAGGCTCAAACCACAGCAATTAGAGAAGTCCCTTGCACTCACATAGTGGAAAATGTTTGTACTTTACATAGCAAAGCAATATGTTATCAGGGGATGTGATTAGAATTAGAATTAGCATCATGTCTTTGTAACATAACCCCTTAACATGCTGGTTAATTTGCAGTTTATCAAAGTATTTTCAAGTGGAATCAATCTTGACCTGTGTGACTACTTGACAAGGGAGGTGGTGTAATTATTCCATCTGCTGCATGGGTCTGTTGTGAAGATTCGAGGAGAAGATCCTCATGTGGTCACGGTGCAATGCCTGACCTGGACAAAATACTCAATAAATCTTCACGATTGCAATTGTTCCCACTAGAAAATATCATTTTCCTCTTGAATATGTGAAAAATTAAAGTTGGAGAGGGAAGAGTAGTAAAGCAAATAAAAGACACATTTTTCTGCAGTTTTAGAATAAAATTATTTTGATTAGAGAAATTACATATGCTCAAATTACTGGAGGAAGAGAGCAAAGATAGTTATGTGCCATATAAGGACATTTCTGCCAACTACAAACCACATGTAACACGGTGGTCCCATAAGTCTATAATGCTATATTTTTACTCTACCTTTCCTGTGTTTATATATGTTTAGATACACAAATATTTCTCATTGTATTACAGTTGCTTACAGTATTCAGTACAGTAACATGCTATAGCCCAGGAGTAATAGGCTATACCATACAGCCTAGGAATGTAGTAGGTTGTACCATCTATCCTGTAAGTACCCTCTATGATGTTCCCATAATGATAAAATCGCCCAAGGGCACAACTCTCAGAATGTATCCCTGTTGTTAAATGGGGCATTACTATATTTCAAGGAAGGCTAAGGATTTCGGGAGTCCCTACTCCCCTCCAACATACTCTTAAGCCATCCATTATTGGAAGTCCCGAGACCACACTAAAACTCATCAGATAAATAGATACAAAGCCACTTAAATATGTCCATATTCAAACCCACACTGCCTAACCACCCCACACCCCCACCAACTCCTCCAAATATGCTGCATACCCCCGCAGTCAACTCAGGCTGAGAGGCCCCTCTGTTTATACCAAAACATGGGTAACCTTTAACAATTGTTTCCTTAAAACAGCCAGCATGCTATGCATTTTAAGCTTTCTATTTTTTTCACTTAAAATGGAAATCTTTCCAGATCAATAGATTCATCTTGTACATTTTAAAATTCAACCTCTTAACTCATATAAAATTTATTGAGTGTAAATTGTGAAGTGCTGATTTAAGTTTAATTTTTTCACAAACATCTAATTTTCCCAAAACCATTTGACCTTAGTATAATACTTGTTTCAACTCTGTTCATTCTTGAGGTAAAAGACCTTACAGTTTTAATTTGGTAGTTTTTCCATTTTAGTATCTAGTATGAGAAATACCGCATTAGTCTTTAATTTTATTTCATGAATGGATTGCCTAAAGTTGAACTTACCAGGTGTGACTGAGAGGTGACAGCGTGCTGGCCCTCACTCGCTCTCCGTGCCTCCTCGGCCTTGGCACCCACTCTGGCCACGCTTGAGGAGCCCTTCAGCCCGCCGCTGCACTGTGGGAGCCCCTTTCTGGGCTGGCCAAGGCCGGAGCCGGCTCCCTCAGTTTGCGGGGAGGTGTGGAGGGAGAGGAGCCGATGGGAACCTGGGAACCGGGGCTGCGTAGCGCTTGCAGGCCAGCGCAAGTTCCGGGTGGGCGTGGGCTCAGCGGGTCCTGCACTCGGAGCGGCCGGCCGGCCCACAAGCCCCGGGCAGTGAGGGGCTTAGCACCTGGGCCAGCAGCTGCTGTGCTTGATTTCTTGCCGGGCCTTGGCTGCCTCCGTAGGGGGCAGGGCTCAGGACCTGCAGCCTGCCATATGCCTGAGTCCCCCCGCCCTCCGCCTTGGGCTCTTGCACAGCCTGAGCCTCCCTGACGAGCGCCGCCCCCTGCTCCACGGCGCCTGGTCCCATTAACCGCCCAAGGGCTGAGGAGTGCCGGCAAACGGCACAGAACTGGCAGGCAGCTCCACCTGCGGCCCGGTGCGGGATCCACCAGGTGAAGCCAGCTGGGCTCCTGAGTCTAGTGGGGAATCTTAATATTCTCCCAAGACTGGCCCACAAATATCCTGTTTGCTGAGTGTAATATGAGTTCTTGGTTCTCATCCCTCGGTCTATGTCAATAACTAAGTCTCCCTGATAACCTTTGCAATACCGCCATTTTACACCACAGTTTGTGCAGGCAAGTGTCCCTCATGACTCCTTTGTTGTGGGTAATTTCATACATTTTCTCACTAATTTATTGTTGTGCATGTGCTTTAATATTGTTTGCTCCAGTAGTTGTTTTAAATATAATGATTCCAAATCCAGCGTTTGAGAGCAATCGCTACCTGAAGCAGCGGATTCATGCCAGGCACTAGAAGGGCCCGTGTGCATTGTTCAGTCTCTGTTTTTAAAACTTCCTGACAGTTTCAATATTTTCTTCATTCATGTTCTTGACAAATCTGCATTGGCTTATTGCTAAATTGTCTACCTTCTTTCTGTTGTGAAGGGGTATTTTTAAATTCGCATTGCTCACAGAGTGCTCGTTGTTGCCTTTTTACTGTTTGATTTGCTGAACGATCTTCTGAGTTCTCAGAGATTTCCACTTGATGTTCTTGAGATTTTAGGAAGACAATTTTACCCTTTACATGGGATGCACTGTAATTTTTCAATCATATAACTATATCTTCACAAACTTGGACAGGCATAGAGCAAGTCAGAACAAAGTCTTGTTTGGAGCTGGGTCTCTCCGGTCGCACTACGCAACGCTTTCTTTAGACTTGGTTGTGGACCTTTGTTGTTGAGATCACAGGGACTTTGTATCACGTGGTTGCCACTGGCAGAGTCCTTCCTTTGGGCACCCCATGGTTGCAAGGCAGCAACATGAATCCAGAGGCATTAGTGACAATATCTCTTGGTTAAAAATAATTGTGATTGAACACTGGGAGTGAAGTTGAGCCTCTAAGGGGTTTATCCCTGGTACTTATGTTCCGGTAGGTAGCTGGGCCCTGAGTAAGAAAATGTACATTTAAGGCTGGGAGCAGTGGCTCACGCCTGTAATCCTAGCACTTTGGGAGGCCGAGGCGGGCGGATCACAAGGTCAGGAGACGGAGACCATTCTGGCTAACACGGTGAAACCCTGTCTCTACTAAAAGTACAAAAAATTAGCCAGGCGTGGTGGCAGGTGCCTGTAGTCCCAGCTACCTGGGAGGCTGAGGCAGGAGAATGGCGTGAACCCGGGAGGCGGAGTTTGCAGTGAGCCGCGATAGCACCACTGCACTCCAGCCTGGGCGACAGACACTCTGTCTCAAAATATTATATATTTATATATATATTATATATATATTTATATATATAATATATTATATATTTATATATACTATATATTTTTATATATAATATATATTTAATATATATATTTTACATATATTTTATATATGTATTATATATATTATATATATAATATATATTTTATATATGTATATTATATATATATTTTATATATGTATATTATATATTATATATTTATCTTACATTTTATATATTATATATATTTTATATATATTATATATATTTTATATATATTATATATATTATATATATTTTATATATATTATATATTATATATATTTTATATATATTATATATAATATATATTTTATATATATTATATATATTATATATATTTTATATATGTATATTATATATTATATATTTATCTTATATTTTATATATTATATATTTTTTATATATATTATATATAATATATATTTTATATATAATATCTATATTTTATATAGATATTATAGATATTTTTATAGAGATATAATATATATTTATATATATAATATATATTTTATATATTTATATATTATATATATTTTATATATTTATATATTATATATATTTTATATATAATATATATATTTTATAAATATATTAAATAATATATATTTTATATATTTTTATATATATTTTTATATATATATTATATATATATTTTATATATATATTATATATTGTATATATATTATATATATATATTTTATATGTATATATTTAAAGCTTTTAGTTAGATCTAGAAAGAAGGCTATAATCCTCCCTTATCTTTTTCTGCCAGCTCCCTCTTTGTAAAGTATTTACATATTTGTTGTCTCACCTTGTCCTCACAATGTGAAGGCACTCACTGCAATATCTGATATGGTAGCAAACATTTGATAGAAGCTTCTGAATGTTACTATTATTTCCCAACCCTTCCCCTCCCATTTCTGCCATCTCCTCTTTCTTTCTTCCTTTTTTTTGAGGCAGAGTCTTGCTCTGTTGCCCAGGCTGGAGTGCAGTGGTGCTATCTTGGCTTACTGCAAGCTCCACCTCCCAGGTTCACACCATTCTCCTGCCTCAGCCTCCCAAGTAGCTGGGACTGCAGGCACCCACCATGACGCCCGGCTAATTTTTTTGTATTTTTAGTAGAGACGGGGTTTCACCGTGTTAGCCAGGATGGTCTCCGTCTCCTGACCTTGTGATCCGCCCGCTTCGGCCTCCCAAAGTGCTGGGATTACAGGCGTGAGCCACTGCTCCCGGCCCCCACCTCCTCTTTCTAAATGTTTCTTTTTCTTCTCTCTCCTCTTCTCCTGTCTCTTTCCTTCTCTTCTCTTAATGACAAAAAATTTTTGAGTAGTATTTTTCCTATTTATATATTTTAGTTTGTCATTGCTCATATTAGACAATATAGATGCAAGTTAATATTTCTTATTTTTCTCCCCAACTTTCAGTAATGTTAAGAAGCTTGATGAACGCTGTTGAACATTTTATATAGACAATGCTACCTCTGTGTTAGGTGCATGCCAATGGAGCCTCCTCTCTTTTCCTGTATCCTCTCCCCTTCTTTTCTTTTCCCCCTCCCTTTCCTTCTTGTCTTTTCCTTTCCCTTTCTTTCTCATTTTCTTCCTCTCCTCTTCCCTTCCCTTTCCTCTCCTCTGCTCCTGCCCCTTCTCTTCTCTCTCAGCATCTCTCCCCTCTTTGCTTTTGTTCTCCTCCTCTGTCCTCTCCTCTTTTTTGTCTTCTCCTCTCTCACCTCTCCTTCTCTCCAATACTCTCCTCTCCCCTTCCCTCCCTTTCTCTTTTCTCTCCTCTCCCTTCCCATCTTTCTCTACCCTTCCCCTCCCCTCCTCTCACTTTCCCTCTTTTCTTTCCCCCTTTTCTTTCCACTTTTACTTTTCTTTGCTCTTCCCTCTCCTTTTCTTTCTCCTCCTCTTCCCTTCCCCGTTTACTTTCTTCCTTCCTTCATGGTGCGTAAAATAGGCTTAGAGAGTGTTCCGAGTTAACTTGCATTAACATATTTTCTTTCTCATGATTTGAAAATAGGTAGTACTTGTTTATCCTGAATAGAAGATAGGCAAAACTAAATGGAGTAAAAGTTGTCTTTCCCACTTCACTCCATCTATACCCTCAACATTGCATACTCAGTATTGACAGCCTGACAGCCTCTGCTTCTGCATGATTTTCCACACTCAACGAAATAGATACTAGTGAGTATACATTAGATATGCTTGGGTTGTTTATATAGAAATCATTTTTTATAATTCAAGTTTTTCCTTCATGTGGGATATAATTGTTTATGTAGAGCAGAATGATAACTTTGATTTTACTTTTTTCTTCCAAAGATATAACTTGCCCATTATCATCTGAAACAACCATTTTTTTTCTTGAACTCTGTAAACTCTGGAGCCCTTAACCACTCTCCACTCAATTCTTTATTGTAGTTTATTATGCCATTTTACAAGATAAGTCTCCCTTTTTACTCTCAATTTTTGTGATTAAAAAATATTTTCAGTACTTTATACTTTGTCCTTTCCTCATTGCTTGTTATCGTAAGCTTTGTTGAAGATCAGATGGTTGTAGGTGTGTGGCTTTATTTATGAGTTCTCTATCCTGTTCTGTTGTTCTATGTGTCTGTTTTTGTACCAGTATCATGCTGTTTTTGTTACCATAGCCTTGTAGTATAGTTTGAAGTGGGGTAGTGTGATGCTTCCAACTTTGTTTTTTTGCTTAGGATTGCTTTGGCTATTTGGGGTCTTTTTTGTTTCCATATGCATTTTAGAATGTTTTCTTCTAATTCTGTGAAAAATGTCATTCGAAGTTTGATAGGAATAGCATTGAATCTATAAATTGCTTTTTATGCAGTATTGACATTTTAGCAATATTGATTGTTCCTATTCATGAGCATGGAATATATTTTTATTTGCTTGTTTCATCTCTGATTTCTTTCAGCAGTTTCTCGTAATTCTTAGTGTAGAGATCTTTCCCTTTCCTGGTTAGCTGTATTCCTAGGTATTTTGTTCTTTTTGTGACTATTGTGAATTAGATTGCATTCTTGATTTGACTCTCAGCTTGGACTTTATTAATATATAGAAATTGTACTAATTTTGTATATTGAGTTTATATCCTAAAACTTTGCTCAAGTTGTTTAAAAGATCCAGGAGCCTTTGGGCAGAGACTATGGAGGTTTTCTAGGTATACAATCATATCATTTGGAAACAGAAATAGTTTGACATCTTCTTGCCCTATCTGGATGCCTTTTATGTCTTTCTCTTGCCTGATTGCTCTGGCTAGGATTCCCAGTATTTATATTGAGTAGAAGTGTTTAGGGTGGGCATCCTTCTCTTGTTCCAGTTCTTAAGAGGAGTGCATCCAGCTTTTGCCAGTTCATTATGATGTTGGCTATGTGTTTGTCATAGATGGTTCTTATTATTTTGTGATGTGTTCATTCGATGCCTAGTTTGTTGAGAGCTTTTAACATGAAGGGATGCTGGATATTATCAAAAGCCTTTTCTGCATCTATTGAGATAATCATGTCATTTTTGTTTTTAGTTATTTTTATGTGATGAGTCACATTTATTGGTTTGTGTATGTTGGACCAACCTTTAACGTCTTTTCAAATATAGGGTATCTGGAGGCTTTGGAGAGGATTATTGGTGTGTCTTTAAGGTAATATACTGTGTTGCATTTATTTGATTTCAGATTTTTCTTGATTATTATTTCTTGTTGTTTTCTACAAATTATACATGAATACTTGCTTGTCAAGTGCATTATGCAAGACATATCTAGAAAAACATTGCTATCTTATCCCTACCTCTAGTCTTGAATTCTAACTCTCCTGACTTAAACCAGATAAACAACCGGGAACATGTCCACAACTTTTTGCAGGTTGAAACAAATACATTGTTACTCACAAGTGTGCATATGTATTTCTCTTTCTCTCTATAGATATTGGTACAAATATTGTATTAGTCCATTTTCACACTGCCGATAAAGACATGCCCAAGACTGCAAAGAAAAAAAGGTTTAATGGACTTATAGTTCCGCATAGCTGGGGAAGCCTCACAATCCTGGCAGAAGGCAATGAGAAGCAAGTCACATCTTACATAGATGGTGGCAGGCAAAGAGAGAGAACTTGTGCAGGGGAACTCCTCTTTGTGAAACCATCAGATCTTGTGAGACTTATTCACTATCATGAAAACAGCACAGGAAAGACTTGCCCCCGTGATTCAATTACTTCCCACCAGGTCCCTCCTACAATACATGGGAATTCAAGATGAGATTTGGGAGGGGACACAGCCAAACCATATTATTCTGCCCCTGGCCCCTCCCAAATCTCATGTCCTCACATTTCAAAACCAATCATGCCTTCCCAACAGTCCCCCAAAGTCTTAACTCATTTCAACATTAATTTAAAAGTCCACAGTCCAACATCTCATATGAGACAAGGGAAGTCCCTTCTGCCTATGAGCCTGTAAAATCAAAAGCAAGTTAGTTACTTCCTAGATACAACAGGGGTACAGGCATTTGGTAAATACAGCTGCTCCAAATGGGATAAACTGGCCAAAACAAAGGGGCTACAGGCCCCATGCAAGTCTGAAATCCAGCGGGGCAGTCAAATCTTAAAGTTCCAAAATGATCTCGTTTGATTCCACATCTCACATCCAGGTCACGCTGATGTAAAAGGTGGATCCCATGGTCTTGGGCAGCTCTGCTCCTGTGGCTTTACAGGGTACAGCCTTTCTCCCAGCTGCTTTCATGAGCTGTCAATTAGTGTCTGTGGCTTTTCCAGGTGCATAGTGCAAGCTGTCTGTGGATCTACCATTCTGGGGTTTGGAGGATGGTATCCCTCTTCTCACAGCTCCACTAGGCAGTGCCCAGTGGGGACTCTGTGCAAGGGCTCTGACCCCACATTTCCCTTCTGCACTGCCCTAGCAGAGGTTCTCCATGAGAGCCCCACCCCTGCAGCCAACTTCTGCATACAGGCGTTTCCGTGTATCTTCTGAAATCTAGGCGGTGGTTCTCAAACCTTAATTCTTGACTTCTGTGCACCCACAGGTTTAATACCACATGGAAGCTACCAAGTCTTGGGGCTTGCACCGTCTGAAGCAACAGCCTGAGCTCTATGTTGGCCCCTTTCAGCCATGGCTGGAACAGCTGGGGAGCAGGGCACCAAGTCCCTAGACTGCACACTGCACAGGGACCTTGGGCCTGGCCCACAAAACCATTTTTTCCTCCTAGGCTTCTGGACCTGTGATGGGGGAGGGGTTGTCCTGAAGCCCTCTGACATGCCCTGGGAACATTTTCCCCACTGCCCTGGGGATTGACATTTGGCTTTTTGTTACTTATGCAAATTTCTGCAGCCAGCTTGAATTTCTCCTCAGAAAATGAGATTTTCTTTTCTGTCACATTGTTAGGCTGCAAATTTTCTGAACTTTTATGCTCTGCTTCCCTTTATAAAACTGAATGCCTTTAACAGCATGCAAATCACCTCTTGAATGCGTTGCTGCTTAGAAATTTCTTCTGCCAGATACCCTAAATCATCTCTGCCAACTTCAAATTTCTACAAGTCTCTAGGACAGGGGCAAAATGCCACCAGTCTCGTTGCTTAAACATAACAATAGTCACTTTTGCTTCAGTTCCCAACAAATTCCTCATCTCCACCTGAGAGCACCTCAGCCTGGACCTTATTGTTCATATCACTATCAGCGTTTTTGTCAAAACCGTTCAACAAGTCTCTAGGAAGTTCCAAACTTTCCCATATTTTCCTGTCTTCTTCTGAGCCCTCCAAACTGTTCCACCCTCTGACTGTTACCCAGTTCCAAAGTTGCTTTTACATTTTTAGGTATCTTTTCAGCAGTGTCCCACTCTACTGGTACCAATTTACTTGATTAGTTCATTTTCATGCTGCTGATAAAGATATACCTCAGACTGTGAAGAAAAAGAGGTTTATTACACTTACAGTTCCACATGGCTGGGGAGGCCGCACAATCATTGTAGAAGACAAGGAGAAGCAAGTCACATCTTACGTGGATGGTGTCAGACAAAAAAATGAGAGGGTTTGTGCAGGGGAACATCTCTCTTTAAAACCATCAGATCTCATGAGACTTATTCACTATTATGAGAAAAGAACAGGAAAGACTTGCTCCATGATTCAATTACTTCCCACCAGTTCCCTCCCACAACACGTGGGGATTCAAGATGAGATTTGGGTGGGGACATAGCCAAACCATATCAGATATAGATCTAGATAGTCAAGATTTTATTTAAATAGAATTCTGCAATGTTTTTCTTCCTAACAGTACATGTTGGACATACCTTTTAATCAATAGGTTTAGATGCAATAATATTTTAAAACTCATGTTTTGAACTCATTTTTAAGGAAGTTTGATGTATGGCATAAAATGAGGCTTTACCTGGATTAATAATTTATAAGAATCCTATGTACCTGACATCACTGGAGTTACAGTTCTCCATAAATGAGCTATCATTTAATCCTTGTAGTGATACCACATTATTACTATTTGTTGATAAGATTAACAAATTTTTTAGTGCTTGCCATGTACAAAGCACTGTTCTAGCTGTTACAGACACAAAAGTGAAAAAAAACAGTTTATCCTTCTATTCTAGTAGGAAGAGACAGAAAATGAACAAGTAACCAAGAGTGTCAGCATTTTAAAGAAAAAAGCAGTGTTGGTAAGGAACAGGAGGAGGAATCAGTCAAGGCTCTTGTTGGTAATGTGGTATTTTAGAAGGGACTTGGAGGAAGTGAGGGAGCAAGGCTGGTGGCTCTCTGGAGGAAGAACATTGAAGGCTGAGGGAGGATCTCCTGATAATTTCTTGCTGGGAAGAGTGTTCCCAGATTTTCAAGGAAGAGAGGAAATGGGAGAGCAGAAGGAGAAGTTAGCATTGTAGAGGGTGGAGTCAAAAGGGCAGGGGGTGGGGCAGATCAGAGAAGGCCTCTTATACGGCAACGATTTTGCTTGGATTTTATTTGGAATGATATGAGCAGCTATTGAAGCCTTTGAGCAGAGGATTGGTATAGTCTGTCTAATATTTTTAAAGGATAACTCTGGTAGGTATATGGAAGATGGACTTGAACCTCATCATATTAGAAGAAACTGCCATCTGTGCAAAGCACATTTGAGACACGGCTTACCTTTCTTTGTTGTCTTTTGGATTTTGGCCAGGCATTTCCTCATTTACAGGAAGGTCTTTGAGACTTTAAAGAGGAGTTGTAAAATGTATATTGCTTAGCTTGCTTAGTTGTCGAAAGCAGTAATGTTGGACTGAATTACCTTTTCTCCATTATCAAAATCAGTAGTTTCCAAATATGTTTTAATATAATGATTGCTGATACTAAGAGAAGCTTTTGGTTTTTGTATATGTCTTATTTGTCTACCCAACTTACTAAAGCAAGTTAACAGCAGTCATCTTTTTTGGTTAATTTTCTTCAGTTCTTTGGGTGTTTGGTGTAACCATGTGCATGAGGCATTACAAAACTACAGGCAGACTCCACATTCCATTTTCATAGTGAGTCAGGGAGCATGCTAAATGTTGGAAATAGGCCTCACCCATTTTTCTACATTTATCTTTTAGAGACAAGATGTTCACTTCAATTCAAGGATCTAGGCCTTCTCTCATCATTGTAGGGTGATGTTGGTACTGATTTAAATACTATGGCCTTGGCAGACTCCTCACTTTTATACTCTCAGGAGCAAAGGCCCAACCTTTTTGGCACCAGGGACCGGTTTTGTGGAAGATAATTTTTCCATGGACTGGAAATAGGGGAATGGTTTCAGGATGAAACTGTTCCAGCTCAGATGATCGAGGATTAGATTCTCTAGTTAGATTCTGATCAGATGTGCAGAACCTAGATCCCCAATACATGCAGTTCACAATAGTGTTCATGCTCCTATGAGATTTTAATGCTGCCACTGATCTGACAGGAGGTGGAGCTCAGGTGGTAATGCTGGCTTCCTTGCCTCTCACCTCTGGTTGTGCAGCCTAGTTCCTAACAGGCCACGGACTGGTACCAGTCCGTGGCCTGGGGACTGGGGACCCTTGCTCTAGAGACCTTCAGACCCTAAATGATAAGTAAATTATGTGGTTAATCTTAACCCATGACAAAGGAAAGAGGTCTCCAAGTAGCTAGTGCAAAGGTCAGGAATGGATGTATTATATTGGATAGGGAATCCAAAGATGAGATGTTGTCATTATATCTGTGGTAATTTGTAGCACATATATTGCAGTATTTAACCTTCAAGATAAACCTGTGATGTGGAATCTTGATATTTTCTTGTCTGGAAAGGTAGCTGGTAATGAGGGTTATATGAGATCATAGCGTACTGAGCCCCCTGACTGTCCTCGATGACAGCAGTAGCCACATCATGCTGAAGCATGTTCTCAATTTAACTAGTGACATATTTAACAAAACATATTTAACATATTTAATTATTAAATATGCAAACATATTTAACAAAAACTAGTCATCTCTTCCATAAAATCTCCATTCAACCCTTTTTCATTAATCCGTGTTATCTGTCTGGGCATAATATTAAAGAATATTCCCAGGCTCAAACACATATACATTAATATGTGTTTGATAACACATATACATTAATATGTGTTTGATAACACATATACATTAATATGTGTTTGATAACACATATACATTAATATGTGTTTGATAACACATATACATTAATATGTGTTTGATAACACATATACATTAATATGTGTTTGATAACACATATACATTAATATGTGTTTGATAACACATATTAATGGTAATGTGATGCCTCCAGATTTGTTCTTTTTGCTTAGTCTTGCTTTGGCTATGCAGGTACTTTTTTGGTTCCATATGAATGTTAGGATTGTTTTTTTCTAATTCTGTGACTACTCAGCCATAAAAAGGAATTAATTAACGGTATTTGCAGCAACCTGGATGAGACTGGAGAATATTATTCTAAGTGAAGTAACTCAGGAATGGAATACCAAACATTGTATGTACTCACACACATGTGGGAGCTAAGCTATGGGGATGCAAAGGCGTAATGAAAGACAAAATGGACTTTGGGAACTCAGGGGGAAAGGAAGGGAAGCAGGTGAGGGATAAGTCAACAAATTGGGTTCAGTTTATACTGCTTGGGTGATGGGTGCAACAAAATATCACAACCACCAAAGAATTTACTGATGTAACCACACGCTACCTGTTCCCCAATAACCTATGAAAATAAAAAAAATTAAAAAATAAGTGAGAAGTAAGGAAATGGAATAACATTCCTCCTGTTGTTTTTTTTGTTTTCTTTTTCCTCTTTCTCTTCTTCCTGTTCTTCACCTTTTTCCTCTTTTCCTTCCCCTTCCTCATCTGACTCTTCCTCTTCTCCTCTTCATCTTCCTCCCATTCTTCTTTAACCTCTTTCCCCTTTTCTTGGTCTTTTCAACAGTATTACTACTAAGTAATACTAACACCATGATGAGTAGTTTTATGACTCACTTTTAATTAAAACTGGAAGGAAGTTAATTATCACACTGTAATAGGTGGGATATGCTGGGACCTGTAGTGCCAAATGTTTTCTTTCTTAATAAGTCTATATTTTGGAAGTTATTTTTGACTCTAATGAAGTATATACACGTGGGAATTAAACGTAAGTTTTCCAGCAAAAGATTCACTTTTAGTGCAGGAGCAACGTTGCTGCCATTTGAACTGTGATAGCCAAATGTGGACAGTTGGTCAATGGAGGTTAACCTCAGCAACTGGGAATGGGCTTTCGAAGTAGATCTAACTCATGCCCTGAAATAGGTTCATAATAGGTTGTGCCATCCACCTCTGGGTTCATTGGACAAATTTGCTGTTTTATTCATCGATGTCTGGAAATAATGTAGATTTGTGCATAGTAATTATGTGTATATATATATATATATATATCTTTTTGTTATTTTCATCATGTTTTCTGATGAGTTATATCTTGTGGACCAAAAACATGCTCATTTTTTTTGCAAATTTCCTTTTTGTCCCACCATCTTACCTCTTGTCACTAAAAATTTTTCAGAGAACTCTAGTTATACTATCACACTAATTGAAGGTCTGAAATAATATTCAGTAGAGCATTGGGCAACCTAAAACATCTGGTAAGTGTTTTAAGTCATTAGCAATATTCAACTCTTTTCTCACAAGAGTTCTTAGTATTCAGAGAACCGAGCCCTAAAACCATGAGTGAGAATGACTTTACCTCCTTCTTCTCCAGCTTTTTACAATGTTGTCTTCCTGAAACATTAAAGCCAGAGAAATTTTGGCATCAAAAAATCAAACACAATAATTCCTAGTAAGACTTCCTATAAGATATGAGTGCTCAATAGGAAAGAAAGTTAACAAATAGCAATCTATCCTTTTTGTTTCAATAGTTTTGGGAGAACAGGCGGTATTTGGTTGCATGGAAAAGCTCTTTAGTGACGATTTCTGAGATTTTGGTGCACCTGTCAACTGAGCAGTGTACACTGTACCCAATGTGTAGTCTTTTATCCTTTACCCCCCTCCCACCCTTCCCTCGTAGTATAGTTTGAAGTCAGATAATGTGATGCCTCCAGATTTGTTCTTTTTGCTTAATCTTGCATTGACTATACGGGCTCTTCTGGGGTGCCATAGGAGTTTTAGGATTGCTTTTTCTAGTTCTATGAAGAATGATGATGGTATTTTGATGGAAATTGCATTGTATCTATAGATTACTTTTGGCATTATGGTCATTTTGACAATATTGATTCTACCCATCCATGAGCATGAGATGTGTTTCCATTTGTCTGTGATTTCTTTTAACAATGTTTTGTAGTTTCCCTATAGAGATCTTTCACCTCCTTGCATAGGTATATTCCTAAGTATTTTATTTTTTTGCAACTGTTGAAAATGGGTTGAGTTCTTAATTTGATTCTCGGCTTGGTCGCTGTTGGTGTATAGCAGTGCTACTGATTTGTGTACATTCATATTGTATCATGAAACCTTACTGAATTCATTTATCGGATCTAGGAGCTTTTGGGATGAGTCTTTAGGATTTTATAGGTGTACAATCATATCACTGGCAAACAGTAAGAGTTTGACTTCCACTTTTCCAATTTGGACGCCCTTTATTTTTTTCTCTTGTCTAATTGTTCTGGATAGGACTTCCAGTACTAGGTTGAATATAGGTGTTGAAAGTGGACATTTGTGTCTTGTTCCAGTTCTCAGGGGATTGCTTTCAACTTTTCTCCCCTTCAGTATAACGTTGGCTGTAGGTTTGTCATAGACCGCTTTTATTACCTTGAAGTATGTCCCTTCTAGGCCAATTTTGGTGAGGATTTTAATCACAAAGTGATGCTGAATTTTTTGAATGATTTTTCTAATCTATTGAGATGATCATCTAATTTTTGTTTTTAATTTTTTTGAGATGTATCACATTTAATGACTTGCATATGTTAAACCATCGCTGGTATGAAACGCAGTTGATCTTTTTTGATATGCTGCAGGATTCAGTTAGCTTGTATTTTGTTAAGGAGTTTTTCATTTATCTTCATCAAAGATATTGGTCTATAGTTTTGTTTTATTGTTATGTCCTTTCCTGGTTTAGTATTAGGGTGATACTGGCTTCATAGGATGATTTAGGGAGGATTCCTTCTTTTTCAATCTTTTGGAATAGTTTCAGTAAGATTGGCACCAGTTCTTCTTGGAATGCCTGATAGAATTAAGCTATGAATCCATCTGGTCCCAGAATTATTAGTTGGCAATGTTTAATTACTCTTTTAATCTTGCTACCTGTTATTGGCCTGTTTGGAGTTTCCGTTTCTTCCTGATTTAATCTAGAAAGGTTGTATATTCCCAGGAATTTATCCATCTCCTCTAGATTTTCTAGTTTGTTTTTATAAAGATATTCATGGTGCCAGTGAATGAACTTTTGTACTTCTGTGGTAACAGTTGTAATACCTCTCGTTTCATTTCTAATTGAACTTACTTGGATCTCTCTTTGCTTTGTTAATCTCACTCATGCTCTATCAATTTTGTTTCTCATTTCAAAGAAACAGCTTTTTCATTTATCTTTTGTATTTTTTTGTTTCAATTTCATCTAGTTCTGCTCCTATTTTTGTTATTTCTTTTCTTCTACTGGGCTTGAGTTTGGTTTGTTCTTGTTTCTCTAGTTACTTGAGGTGTAACCTTGGATTGTCTGTGCTCTTTCAGACTTTTTGATGTAGGCATTTAATGCTATGAACTTTGCTCTTGGCACTGCTTTTGCTGTATCAGAGGTTTTGATAAATTCTGTCACTATTATTCAGTTAAAATAATTTTTAAAATTTATATTGATTTCAATGTTGACCCAAGTGTCATTCAAGAGCCGATTATTTAATTTCCATGTATTTGTATAGTTTTGAGTGTCGCTTTAGGAGTTAATTTTCAATTTTATTCCACTGTGGCCTGAGAGGGTACCTGATATAATTTTGATTTTCTTAAACTTATTGAGACTTTTTTTTGTGGCTTATCATATGGTCTGTCTTGGAGAATGTTCCATGGGCTGATGAAAAGAATGCATATTCAGCAGTTATTGGGTAGAATGCTCTTTGAATATCTGTTGAATTCATTTGTTTTAGGTATAGTGTGTGTCCATTGTTTCTTTGTTGACTTTCTGTCTTCATGATCTGTCTAGGGCTGTCAGTGGAGTATTGAAGTCCCCCAATATTATTGTGTTGCCATCTAATGTCTTAGGTCTAGTAATAATTATTTTATGAATTTGAGATCTCCAGTGTTAGAAGCATATATATTTAGGATTGTGATCATTTCCTTTTGGACTGACACTTTTGTCATTATATAACTTCCCTCTTTGTCTTTATTAACTCTTGTTGCTTTAAAGTCTGTTTTGTCTGATACAAGAATAGCTACTCCTGCTCACTTTTGGTTTTCGTTTGCACGGAATATTTTTTCTACCTTTTTACCTTAAATTTATGTGAGTCCTTATGTGTTATGTGAGTCTCTTGAAGACAGCAGATACTTGGTGGATTTTTATCCATTTTGCTATTCTGTATTTTTAAGCGAAGCATTTGGACCACTGACATTTAATGTTCATGTTGACATGTGAGGTCCTGTTTTATTCATTGTGCTGGTTGTTGCAGCTTTTACCCAAATTTTGATCTATTCTGTTAGCCTCAACAATGCTACCCAGCCTGCTTTCCAAGAGCTATATGAGAGTCTTAGGCCACAATCCAACACCAGTTGTGAACCCTTTACATTACAGTTTGGGACACTCTTGAAGGAGGTGATGTACCCAGAGGAATTAACTCTAGTGAATAAGCTAGATTAGGAAGGTTTCTGGGGTCCTGGTTTGGACTAGGTTCTGCTTGGAGTGAATATATGGTCAAAAATTTTTCTTGCACTGTTAACAAAATTGCTCATTCCACTGCCCAAGCCACTAGGGCACAACAGAATTCCCTAGACTCCCTTGCTTTCATGGTCCTAGATGACCACATTACTTTAGATTATCACCTCACTGCACAGGGTGGTGTTTGTGCTGTTGCTAACACTTGCTGCTGTACCTGAATAAATATTCCAGTCAGGGTGAATTGGGAACATTTAAGGTATCAAATTAATCAAATCTCTGAAAGGGACACCTTCAGGAAGCCTCCTGGCTGGCCTTACTGGGTTAACTTTCCAATATCCGTATATTTTTAGCTGGCTTCTCCCAGGTATAGAATTTTTCTGCATTCTACCCTAAAAGTATTCATCTTCCTCATATTTGGAAGCAGTTGCCTCCTCTTTAAAATTGTTTTATCCTCTTTTAACAGATGTCTGTAAGAGACCCCTACCAGGATAGTGTTGACCTGATTCTTGAGGCTTTAAACTCACTCTAGCAGGAAACCAAAAGCAACTTAACCCAAGAGACTTTTGTTCAAATTTAAGAGGTACCTGAGTGCCTCATAAGTAAATCATCATTTATTTGAAGTAAATGGCTCTAGTGCAGTTGGCTACTGCCCTGCCACTAGGATCCATGTGTGGGACTAGATGGACCCAGAGCAGTTTGCTGGTGCAGTGATGAAAGGAAGTGCTGTCTGCTGCCATGTTTTAGCTAATTCTTCAAGATGGATCCTGAGTGGGTCATTAGGCCTAAATTTCAAGTAGAGCAAAGTGGCCATTTGCTAACTAGGAGTCGCAGAGGCACTCTGAGTTCCCTGAAAACCTACACTATTTAACATTGGCACTTTCAGGACTCCCCTAAACCAACCAGTTAAAGGTCACTCACGCCCACCAATCCAGATTCTGGTGTATCAACCAATCAGAACTGAGTTTTAAGTTTCAATACTTCATTTGCATAAACAGACTTGATTGGGAACCTGGGCAGGTTCTTCTTACTTAAATGTTACCATCCTAGCATTTTTTTTTTTTTTTTGAGTTTTACCCTCGTCTCCCAGGCTGGAGTGCAATGGGGGGATCTCAGCTCACTGCAGCCTCCACCTCCCAGGTTCAAGGGGTTCTCCTGCCTCAGCCTCCCAAATAGCTGGGATTAATGGCACCAGCAACCACACCCGGCTAATTTTTGTGTTTTTAGTAGAGATGGGGTTTCACCATATTGGTCTTGAACTCCTGTGCTCAGATGATGCATCTTCCTTGGATGCCCAAAATGCTAGGATTACAGGTGTGAGCCACCACGCCTGGCCCCTAGTCATTTAAAATTATGAAAAATACTTATCCAAACAAACCTATGTT
Organism: Symphalangus syndactylus; assembly: GCF_028878055.3. NCBI lineage: Eukaryota > Metazoa > Chordata > Mammalia > Primates > Hylobatidae > Symphalangus > Symphalangus syndactylus. Next base: position 148,640,201 of record NC_072447.2, on the reverse strand, counting down.
ATGTCTACTAAAGGAAACTAAATAGTTTTGTGTCTATATGTGTGAAAACTTTATTTATCCTAGCAATTTTTGATTTATTTTTGTTTGGAATACATTCTTTTTTTGATGTATGATTGTGGCTGGAAAACAGGAAAGATAATTTTGTCATTTTTTGTCTTTCATTCTTGCCCCATTTCCAACCAGTTCTCATCATTTTTTCAGATGATTCCAGAAAGATAACCACCTCCCTTTGTAATCAATTAAATATTCAATAAATTAATATCTTGCATAAACAGAGTTGTTAAGTCACCAAGAGTTACTTCTAATTGTACTACTGGCCTATCACATCATGAATTTGTATGAACTGCCAGCTCAACATAAGTTTTACAGCCATTTGCTTCATTTAACATGTCATATCAGCCACCAACTTGTTTTTCTTGGAAACTTTGAATTTGTAAACCACAATTACCTCGTGTTGATTATTACTATATAACTGTTAAGAATACCGTTTAGGAACTCCTGTGGTAGATTCTACACATTTTTCCTTTGTATATCTTTTTATTAATATCTTTGAACTGCATTAGGCAATAAGCAGTAGAAGAATTTTATCAAAATTCTTTAAAAAATAGAGTTAGATATGGACAGGCAATGAACTTGAGAGAAATGAACAACATGGGACTTGCTCATTATTATTGTGAATAAAGCCTGGGTTACATAATCCCTTCAATTTTTTGTGTATGTGCTTTTCAGGGACATTATCTTATGTATGCATGGATATCTGTGAATATATGTATACGTATGTATATTTTTAGGGAAATTTAACTTTTCAACAAGTCTTCACTCAATTATCGCTGGTTGTTTGGGGAAGGTTGTCATTCTTTTTAATCTGTCCTTTTTTCTTCCCAGTATAAACTATCTTGTAGTTGTCACATTTTACGTATTTCTGGGTTGAGAATCATTGTCTGTATTTATAGAATTCCATTCAGTATAGACAGCCTCATTCAGTATCATAATCAGTGATTTGCAAATTTTGGGAAGTTGGAATTCTTACAATGGATTGGTAGAGCTTTACTACCAGCCCCTTCAAGATTTTCATCCTCCAACTGCAGAACCAGTAAATTATCACTAATACAAATGGGAAAGAAAATATACATGCTGATAGCTACACAGGTCGTGAATAGTAAATTAGTATGTCATTTATTTTAGGTATTCAATGTTGCATAGTCATATTATAATTACGTAGCTTCTTTGCTTCTTTATAGGTTCCCAAAGAGTCTACAGATGTTGTCTCCTTAATCCTTGAAATGAACCTGAGCCATTGATTCAGTAAAATACTCAATGGCACATGTTTGTTGTGAGGGTCAAAAGAGATAATCTCTATAGGCCTTATGGACATTGCAAACCATGTAAGTCATCAGTTATGTAGCTACTGCTGCTTCTCCTTCACCTCCTTGTAGTGATACTGGTAGTAGAGTAGTCATAGTGGTAGAGACTGTATTACTAGTACTTTGGTAAAAATGACAGCATGTTCAATAAACACCTTTTATTAGGTCAGAGATCAGAGTACAGGTAGCAGCAAGATGAATTTCTTCCTCTTCTCTGCTTTTCTGAGGTTAATGTGGATGGTTTCTGTGAGGTTAACACTGTATAGCAGTCTCAATGTTGTTCTATGATCACATGATTATCTGTGATTACTGTGATTATCTCTGCATTTCTGTTTTTTTTTCCATTTGCAAATGTATGTTCTACACATGTCCTCAATTGATATGACAAATCAAAACTGTTCTGTGATTATATGATTATCTGTGATTACTGTGATTATCTGTGCATTTCTGTGTGTCTTTTTCCATTGCAAATGTACGTTATATACATGTCCTCAATAACTCTGACAAATCAAAACTTCCGGATATTGTTACTTTGGAAACAATTTGTTGTAGTTATGAAATGTGGAAATGCATATGAAAATCTGAACTACATAGCTGCCAGGCATGTAGTCATTCAGCAAATTTTCCTGTTAGTACTACTGCAAGCAGTACTAGTACTATGACTAATGGTATCGTCCTAGTAACACTGCTATTATATTAGTACTAAGAAGAGTATCATCAGTTATCACTCATAGGATTTCATTGGTGGTTTTTCATATACATATTGTAATGTATTCTGCTTTATGATTCAATTTACATATTTTTCTAGAATACCCTGTGGATATCTATGTTCATAGAGATAATTTATTTGCAGCACAAGCATTGACGCCACTGCAAACACAGGTAAGGGGAAGTTAATGGTTGAAGATGACAGACTCTTGATTTTATTCATCCATGATTGCAAACTATAAAATATTACATCCTTACCTTATCCTTTACTTTAATTTGGCATAATTGTTGCATGTAAATGGTGAATGGGACGTCCTCACCTGGTTCCTGATCTCAGGAGTCAAACATAAAAATGTTAACAATTAATTCCTCAGTTAGCTGTGTGTTATTCATAGATGCCCTTCAACCAATTGAGGATATACTCGATTCTATGCCTGATTTGCTGTTATTATTTTTAGATATGGATGTTAGATTTAGTCACATATTTCTCTGCATCAATTGAAATGATCTCTTTTTTTCCATTTTAATCTGTTAATATTGAAAATTGCCAGACTTTGCCTGGGTTCCCATTCTCTCCACTGGAGTTGCTATTCTCTCTCTGAGAAGTTGGCAGGAGAACGGACTGACTGTTCTAATGTGTCCCCTCTCTCACAGATCACGCTGCAGTGTCTGAAAGACATGTTTTTCTGTATGTATTGGTTTTTCTTGTTTTAGAGAGCGGATAAATTTGATCACTATTCCTTCATCTGATCTGGAAACAGTAATCTCCGATTACCAAATGGTAGGAGCCTGGAAATCCTTAGACATGTAGAGGCCTATGTACAAAAACTCATAATTTTTACATATTACCTATTCATTACCTTCTTACCTCTGATATGGCTCATTATTTTTGAGACCATTCTAGTGAGATGTTTACACCTATAGGATTTTTAAATCGTTTTCAGTAAAGCATTGTACCACCTAATTCATCTGGTAAGGGCTTTAAGTCGTTAGCCATCCTGAAGTCTCCTCTTGGAAATGTTTGTATGTTTCGGAGATCTGAGTATACGGTTGGGCACTTCTACAAATTTGTCTTTCTTTTTGCTAAGATTCTTGTTTTTCTGTTATTTATTCATGGCTAACGCTGATAGTTTGTGAAGTAAGTACTTAGTGTGGTGTCTCTTTGTTCTCTCCCACGCTCACAAATCTAATGGTTTTAATGTTTTAATGACTCTAGATAGACAGTGATATCTCCATTTTTAATGCATTGCTGTATTAAAGAAATTCTCATTCCACATCATCACAGTCAGTAAGTTCCAAGTGAGGCACTTAGGAGAACTCTGCCTTCCCATCATAAATCTGAAAGTACCTGCCACCAGCTGCTTCTGGATTGCTCTCTCATTCACCAGAATTATAAAGATTTTGGGACAATTTGTTGTAAAGAAAGACAGTTGATAGTGATGGTGAATTATAGGTAATAGAATTCCTGACAAACTTGTCTCATAGATGGTTCAATAGGTTGTAAATAGGAAATTTCATAGGTCATTTTTCTTTTAGATATGCCCTTTATGTTACATGAAACATAATATCTGCTGCATTGTTATATCTGAGGATCCAAGTGAATTTTCACACATGTTCTCATGAATCTTCATGACAAATCCATGTCAACGAGTGTGTAGTAGATTCATCATCATGTGTTTGTTGTGAGAATGTATGAGAAGATTCACAGAAAATTCCTAAGTACATTGATGTCGTGTAAGTGGGCATTTCAGAAATATAAGTTCTTGTTTTTGCTCTTGTCCTTTTACTTCTATTTACTTTTTTTAATGAAATTTTATTTTTATGGAATAAGGCAATGAAACATAATGAGATGTATAGTAGTCTCTGACTCCATGCCAACTGGTGTATTCAGTGCTTGTCGTTGCATGGTAAACAGCCTATCATCATCTTTGTGAGTTAAATACCCTAGGGCCAATGGAAGAAATAAATATTGGCAGAACTGGGTCAAAATAGGAATCGTTTTCCAGATGTTTGCCTTCAAAGCTTTTCTAGACCTTTAACAGTCCGAGAAAATGGACGTATTTCTTCTCTGCTCTGTATCAACAATTATATTTGCTTTGATGAAGAAAGGATATGAAACTTTGCTACATTTGTGTCAAGCTTAGTAGGGGGATAATAGGTGAATGATCGCCTGGTTATTGATAATTTCAGGTGAGAGTAAGGTTCCAGTTATGGCCAGGAAAACTGGATTGGGGTCAGGCATTTAGCAAACGTCATCTGTGCAAACCACTTTTGAGACAGAGCTTACATTTCTTGGTTCTTGTCTCCTAGATTTTGGCCAGTCATTTCCTCACTTACAGGAAGGTCTTTGAGACTTTCAAGAGGAGTTGTAAAATATATTTTGTTTAGCTTGCTTAGTTGTCTGAAGCAGTAATGTTGGAATGAATTGCCTTTCCCCATTATCAAAATCAGTAGTTTCCAAATACGTTTTAATATAATGATTGCTGGTACTAAGGGAAGCTTTTGGTTTTTGTATATGTCTTGTCTAACCAACTTACTAAAGCTAGTTAACAGTAGTCATCATTTCGGGTTAATTTTCTTCAGTTCTTTGGGTGTTTGATATTAACTAACGTGCATGAGGCATTGCAAAACTAAAAGCAAACTCCACATCCCCTTTTGATGGTGAATCAGAGAGCATGCTAAATGTTGGAAATAGGCCTCACCCATTTGTCTACATTTGCCTTTTAGAGACAAGATGTTTACTTCAGGCAGGGCGTGGTGGCTCACGCCTGTAATCTCAACACTTTAGGAGGCTGAGGGGGACGAATCACCTGAGGTCAGGAGTTCAAGACCAGCCTGGCCTACATGGTGAAACCCTGTCTGTACTAAAAATACAAAAATTAGCTGGACGTGGTGGCGGGAGCCTGTAATCCCAGCTACTCAGCAGCTGAGGAAGGAGAATTGCTTGAACCTGGGAAGCGGAGGTTGCAGTGAGCCAAGATCCTGCCATTGCACTCCAGCCTGGGCAACGTAAGCGAAACTCCATCTCAAAAAAGAAAAAACAAAACAAAACAAAAGACTAGGAAGGTATCATTTAAGAAAGAAGAATGAAATAAATTAATACATTTGAATATTGAATATATTTTCCTGAATAGTTGTTGCTTGAATACCTTTTCTTTCATTGTGTTAATGTTTTATAGTCCCTTAGGAATTTATGCTATAAGGAGATTCTATTTTGGTGTATTTCAAGGTTTTGTTAGAAGGACTAGAACTCCTTTTACCATTTCTTGTAGTGCTGGCTTGGTAGTGGTGTATTCTCTTCAGCATTTGTCTGAAAAATTTTATCTCTCCTTCATTTATGAAGCTTAATTTTGCGGGATGCAAAATTCTTGGCTGATAATTATTTTGTTTGAAAAGGCTAAAGACAGGACACCAATCCCTTCTGGATTGTAAGGTTTCTGCTGAGAAATCTGCTGTTAATCTGATAGGTTTTCCTATATAGGTTACCTGATGCTTTTGCCTCGCAGCTCTAAAGATTCTTTTGTCTTTAGATGATCTGATGAGTATAGGCCTAGGTGATGATCGTTTTGCAAAGAATTTCCCAGGTTTTGTTTTTTGTTTGTTTGTTTTTGAGCTTCCTGTATTTGGATGTTTAGATCTCTGGGCAAAGCCAGGGAAGTTTTTCTCAATTATTCCCTCAAATTTTCCAAACTTAGATTTCTCTTCTTCCTCAGGAACACCAATTATTCTTAGGTTTGGCCATTTAACATAATCCCAAATTTCTCGGAGGCCTTTTAAATTCATTTTTAATTTTTTTTTCTTTGTCTGTGTCTGATTTGATGAGTTTGAAATCCTTGTCTTCAAGCTCTGAAGTCCCTTCTTCTGCTTGCTCTAGTGTCTTGTTGACACTTTCTGGTGCATTTTGTATTCCTCCATGTCTTTCATTTCTAGAGGTTGTGATAGTTTTTTTCTTTATGATATTTATTTCTCTGAAGATTTTTTCATTCATATCCTGTATAATTTAATTTTTTTAAGTTGGTTTTTGCCTTTCTCTGGTATCTTCTTGAATAGCTTAATAGTCAACCTTCTGAATTCTTTATCTGGCAATTTAGAGATTTCTTCTTGGTTTGGTTCTATTGCTGTGGTGCTAGTGTGGTATTTCAGGGTTGTTATAGAACCTTGTTTTGTCATATTTCCACAATTACTTTTCTGACTCCTTCTCATTTAGGTAGACTATTCCAGTGGAAAGATTTGGAACTCAAAGACTGCTGTTCAGATTCATTTTTTCCATGGGGTGATCCCTTGATGGGGGGATTCCTCTCCCCCTCCCCCTAGGCATGCAGCTTCCTGGGAGCCAGAATGCAGTGATTGTTGTTGTTGTTCTGGGTCTAGCCTCCCAGCGGGGTTACCAGTCTCCAGGCTGGTGCTGGGGAGTGTCTGCAAAGAGTCCCACGATGTGATCTCTCTTTAGGTCTACCAGCCATGGATACCAAAACCTGCTTTGGTGGAGGTGGCAGGGGAGTGAGTAGACTCTTTGAGAGTCCTTGGTTGTAGATATGTTTAGTGTGCTGACTTTCTTGAATGCTGGTTATGCCAGCAGTGAAGTTGTCACATAGACAGACTCAGGGCCTGTGGTTAGCCAGATGTTGCAAGCAGTGGAATTAGCTGTTGTTTTCTTATTTCTTGGAGTATGGTTATTTTGTTATGAATTGCTGTAATGTTCTGAGTTGGTTGGTCTCCAGCCAGGAGGTGGTGCTATCAAGAGAGTACCAGTTGCAATAGTAGAAGGGGGATATAAGCTTGCCCTACATTGGCCAGGATAAGTATTTGGGTTTCTCAGGCAATGGGCAGGGCCATAAAGCTTCCAAGAGTTTGTGTCTTTTGCGATTGGCTAGCAAGGTGAGTAGAGAAGTACTATCAGGTGTTGGTCAGTGGTCGTGGCCACCGTGGGGGAGCAGGAGGTAGTTCTCTGGCCAATGGGATTATTTTCCATCAGGGATTATGGCTGCCTCTGTTTTTAAGAAAGTAGGAGAATGCCGGTAGTGATAGACCTCATCCTGCTCCCACGCAGTTGGTGAGGCCAATCTTGCTCCCACTGTTCCCCACTAACAGTGTTCAGTTTATCTCCAGGCAGCCTTCATGCAGGACTCAGACCTTGCTCCAGGCTATGAGCTTCCTGGCTGAAAAATCAAACATGGCTGGGTGTGGTGGCTCACACCTGTAATCCCAGTAGTTTGGGAGGCCTAGGCAGGTGGATCACCTGAGGTCAGGAGTTCAAGACCAGCCTGGCCAACATGGTGAAACCCCGTCTCTATTAAAAATACAAAAATTAGCTGGGCGTGGTGGCACACACCTGTAATCCCAGCTACTTGGGAGGCTGAGGCAAGAGAATTGCTTGAACCTGGGAGGTGGAGGTTGCAGTGAGTGGACATTGTGCCACTGCACTCCAGCTTGGGCAAGAGAGTGACTCCATCTTTAAAAAATAAATAAATAAATAAATAAAGGCCAGCTGTGGTGGCTCACGCCTGCTTGTAATCCCAGCACTTTAGGAGGCCGAGGCGGGCAGATCACGAGGTCAGAAGTTCAAGACCAGCCTGACCAACATGGTAAAACCCCGTCTCTACTGAAAATACCAAAATAAATTAGCCAGGTGTGGCAGCACAGGCCTGTAATCCCAGCTACACAGGAGGCTGATGCAGGAGAATTGCTTCAACCCAGGACGTGGAGGTTGCAGTAAGCTGAGATCGTGCCACTGCACTCCAGCCTGGGCAACAGAGAGAGACTCTGTCTCCAAAAAAAAAAAGAAAGAAAGAAAAAAAAAAAAAAGAAAGCAAACATGACTTTGAGGCCTCGTTCCTTAATTTTGGAGTTGGCATTTGCTCCTGAGTTCCCTTCCTTAGCAGTTCCACTTGCCCCCCAGATTCTGCTCAAGAGAGTTTGTACCAGTCGAAATTATTACAAAGTTCATGTAGAAGCTTGTTTCACCCTGTGAATCCTGCCAAATATCGCTGTCTGCCTCCCTCAAGGGTCCCTGTGAGATATAATCATGAATGTCTTCCTTGGGCTGGAGCTGGAGAATAACAGTCCCTACAGGCCTCTTCCCACTGCTGCTTCTACTTTTATATTTCATGCTAAATCCATTTCAGCTCTAGGTAGGGTTAAATCCCTCTCCTGTAAACTGAATTTTCAGGTTCACCAGTGGGGATGTGTGTTCAGAGGCAGATTTTCCCTCTCTGACTCTTGGAGAACTCACAGGTTTTCCCCTGTCTTGCAGAATTTGCAGGGGTGCGCTACTTCTTTCAGAGGATCTGTAAATTCTTTTGGTTTTCCTGGTATGTTCCTGCAGTGGTTCTTGGAGCAAAAGTCCATGGTGTGAGTCTCCACACACTGTTCTGTCTGTCCAAGTGGGAGATGCCCATTAGCTCTGTCTCCTATCTGCCATCTTCTAGATCCTATATTTTTATTTATTTTAAAAATTGTTTTTAAGTTTTACTTTTAATTGGCTAACAATACTTATAAACATTTATGGGGTACAATGTGAGGTTTCAATACATGTATGAATTGTGAAATTGATCCTTCATTTTTGAAGCATGAAATTTTTGTTTGGATATTACGATAGCTTTTGTATTTTTATGGATTTTAATTGTCCAAATGTACTTTCTGAATGTTTTTCAGTTAAATCTTACCTGAACTGTGGAGTTATTAAGTGCTTTTTTGGTACACATTTGTTTTCAGTGTGTAATGTGGAAATCCACATGAAAGCCTGAACTACCTTGTCTGCCAGGTACAAAACCATTAAGTAAACTTTCCATTTGGTTATTACCGTTACTATTTCTACCATAAACTACTACTATCAGTCATGTTAATGTTAGCACCATTTTTATTAGTAATAATGTTAGAAATACCAAAATTGTTAGAAATAGATAATCACTGCCATGAAGAAAAGTCAGCACAGAGACAAAAGATTTCTCAGCAAGGCCATCTTTACTTTCTGCAGAAAGTAAATGGTACAATGGCGCAGATGGTACACTGGCGAGAGCACACTTGAACAAAGGAAAAGCAGACATATTTATCCCTCACACATTTAGGTCGTCCTTACTGCTGTGTCCTGCATCCATTGGCTGGAGTGGGACCTCACAATCTTACGCTGATACCTGATTTGCTAATAACCTGAAACTCTCCTAAATAGGTAAGTGTAAGGAAGAACAAGGAACAAGGAACAAAGGAACAAAGAACAAGGAAGAACAAAGCAGTTGCTTACAAAAGGTTTAAGGAAGTGACAACATTTCCAAATAAGGAAGGGGCATAGACTGTGAGCTGGAACGTGCCCGTGAGCATGTCCAACAGTTACACAGGATAGGGCTTAACAAAGAGTTATTAGCGCAAAGCAAGAAGGCTTGAAGACAGTCTTTAAAAGAAACTTATTTCTAACAGTTATAATTTATTCTTTAATAAGGAAAACATTGAAGAGGAAACTTTTTACTTTCTACAAATAAGATAAATAAGATAATAAATAAACATTCATTTATTACCCTAAGGGTATGTTGAGTTATTTTTCATACACATTTGAAGTCTATTCCACTTAATAACTTTACTTATTTTCTAGAAGACTTTGGATATTCATGCTGATAGGGATATTTTTTTCCAAGTGCAAACATTGAGGTCACTGTACACACATGTGTGGGGAAGATAATGGCTGTAAATGATGAAGTTTTTTGATTTCTCCATCAAAGATTTCAAATTATAAAACAGAACTTGTCATCTTTTCTATTGCTTTGAATTCAACCTCATTATTGCATAGAAACAGTGAGTGCAGGCATTTTTGTCTTGTTCCTGATCTCAGGAATAAAGCATCAAATCTTACACAATTAAGGAGAATGTTTGTTGTAGAAGCCCAGCTATTCCTCATTTGCTGATATTTTTCAGGTAAAGATGTTAGTCAATTACTATATTTCAGTGCATTTGTTGAGATGATCATCAATTTCTCATTTCAGTCTGGTAATGCAGAAAATTGACAGGCTTTGCCTAGATTCCCTCTCCCTGCACTAGAGCCTACATTCTCTCTCTGTGCAGTCAGCGAGGACAACTGAATGGTTCTCCTCATTTGTTTCCTCTCTCTCATGGATCACTGTCATGCATTTCCTGATGTAAAATGCTTGAAAACCCTTTCCCTTATACTTTTCATCCAGTTTCCAATTTTCTGGTGGGAATTTGGTCCCAGTTCTGCCATCTAGTTTGGAAGGGATATTTCCCATTATCCAATTTTATGCAGGGAAATCCTGAGACACATAGAAGTTAAAGGATTCTCTAGTGTCTCAGGGCAAGTACATTTTTAAAAATAAAATATATTACTCTATTGGTTATTAACAAAATTAGTAGCAACTCGTATAACTTTTTAAATAAGGCAGTGATTTACAATGAGATACTTAATCTCGGCACATGTCAGGTCATGTCTTTCTGGGTGTGTTTAAAATATAAACACATTCAGAATATACAGTGATGTGCCTAGAAACACACATAGGCCTCTCTTCAGGTTTTCAGATTGTAGTTTGGTACTTTATTTTCAGATGAAAATTGGAACCTACTATTACCATTACTATACCACTTGCTTTTATTCTCCAGAATACTCCATGGATGTCCATACTGAGAGATGTGTTTGTGTGTGTGTGTGTGTGTGTGTCTTTATAAATGTCCATATATCCATATATCCATCCAATCAAGCACAGGAATGCATTGAAGGCTTTTCAATTGTGAGCAATAATCTTTCCACATTTTTACAGGGATATTGCAATGTCTAATATAGATATTTCTCTTCCTTCTTTTCCTTTGAATTTGTCATGACTCTCTTTAACAACTTCGCTTTCTATTACTGATTGCATTGTAAGATTAACATATATCTATTAGTCACCTTTGCTAGAAGAAGATTAGTCTCTGGAGTTTAGCACTCCATATAGGTATTAATTCCAGGTGGTGAGATAGTAAAACAATCATTTATAGGTAATGGAGCCACTTTGGTTCCAGTTGATGAAGTCGGGTTTTGTCAGTTACCTGCACCCAGTGGAAAACTAGAGAAATGTAATCTCTAATATGGACATCATCACAGTCAGGAACAAGGGGAAGCTTCTGTTCTGAAAAGGATTCCACCATACAATGAGTTTGGGAAGAATTTGCTTGCCAGTTCCTGGATTGTTCTACTATGTATCTGAAATAGCAAAACTATTGGGGCCATTTAGTTTAAAGAAATACAATTGAATAGCTATGGTGAAGTATAACTACTAGAATTACTGAAAATCTTACATCTAGCAGATCACTGTGTAGATTGTAAAGGGTCAATTAATGTGTCATAAGTAATTTTTCTTAGGTATGTCTCATTATGTTGTGGTAATATGATATATTTAGTTGTTACTTTTCAGACTCTGAAAGAATCCTGTGTTTCCCTTCAAAATAAATCTGTCAGTAAGTTAGCAAAAGGTTCAGTGGCAGGGGTTTGCCATGAAGGCCAGATGAGAACATATACATAAAAGCCTCAAGTACATTGCCGACTATGTAAGTAAGGAACAAAGAAATGCAGCTTCTCCTTCCTGTTCTTTCCTATTATTTTTTTTCATTTTATTCTTCCTCTTCCTTCTTTTCATCTTTCTTTACTTCCCCTTACCCCTCCTCCTGTATTTTCTCCAATTTCTCTTCTTCTCTTCCTCATTCTTGCACTATTATTTTTCTTTTCATTCTTCTTTTAGTATTATGACTAATATAAGTGCTACTACTACCACTTTGAGTAAGTTTATGACTCCTTTTTATTTCACACGTGGGAGCAAGTGAATTATCACTTGGTGTTACTATCTTGGGATATACTGGGACATGCAAGAATAAACGGCTTCCTGCTTATTAGACTATTTTTCTGAATTCTGTCAACTCTAACAAAGATTAGGTGTACATGAGGCTTAATTAAATATCATCAGAAAGAAATTCATTTGCAGCACTTAGACAATACTACTCCCATTAGAACCGTGACGATCCTGTCAGACTCAGTCCTCTTCAAAACCTAAGGATGACCAATGGGACAATGGGAGCTAATCTGAACAATTAGGAAAGAAGGCTCCCAAAACAGATCTAGCTTATCTCCTGCTATAGGTTCCTGAGAGGTTATATGATGTAGCCCTGCATTACTTCTGGAAAGATTTACTCTTTTCCTCATAGATATCTGGAAAGAATCACATTTATGCCTAGCAGATAAATGTAGAATATATATGTGTATATCTTTGTATATTTATATTTTGCTTTCATTCTTTTCTGGCAGGTTATTGTTTGTGGATAAGAAATGTACTGTTTATTGAATATTTCCTTTTTGCCCTACCACCTACTTCTTGACACTATTCATTTTTACATCATTCTAGCTTTTTTTGATTATACCTAAGGAGTTATGGAAAAATTTTAAATGAAACATCATGTAATCTACTTAAAGTAAGTGCTTTAAATCATTAGCAATTTTTAGCTCTCCTCCTAGGTAGGTTAATATTGTTCAAAGAACTGAACATAACTTAAGGGCTTTGCCTCCTTCTCTAGCCTCACAAATTATTTTCTTGAAGCATTAACATCTAGAGAACTCAAGGTTGGAAAACCCCAAAAGTTTAGCTTATTTTAAAAATTTGTAAATGAACTTACTTCTTTTTATTTCAATATTTATTTTAAATATAGGAAGTACTTGTGTGGGTTTGTTACATGGGTATATTGCATGCAGGTAGAGAACATAGTACCTGATATGGTTTGGCTCTGTGTCCCCACCCAAATCTCATCTTGTGGCTCCCATAATTCCCATGTGTTGGGGGAGGGACCTAGTGGGGGATAATTGAATCATGGAGGTGGGTCTTTCCCATGCTGTTCTAGTGATAGTGAATAAGTCTTATGAGATCTGGCAGTTTTAGAAACAGGAGTTTCCCTGCAAAAGCTTTCCCTATCTTTGCCTGCTGCCATCCATGTAAGATGTGACTTGCTCCTCCTTGCCTTCTACCATGGTTGTGAGGCCTTCCCAGCCACGTGGAACTGTGAGTCCATTAAACCTATTTTTCTTCCCAGTCTTGGGTATGTCTTTATCAGCAGCATGAAAATGGACTGATACTGTACCCAATAGTTGGTTTTTAAACCCACCACTCTTTTCTCCTGCCCTCTCTACTAGTCCACAGTGTCTATTTTTCCCATGTTTATGTCCATGGGTCCTCAATGTTTCATTCCCACTTATAGGCGAGAACATGCAGTATTAGGTTTTCTGTTCCTACATCAGCTTGCTTAGGATCATAGCCTCCAGCTTCATCCATGTTGCTGTAAAGGACATGATTTTATTCTTTTTTATGGCTGTACAGTTTTCCATTGTATATATGCATCACATTTTCTTTATCCATTTTGATCATTGATGAGCACCTAGGTTGATTCCTTGTCTTTGCTATTGTGAATAGCATGGTGGTGAATATGTGAGTGCATGTGTTGTTTTTTTTTTTTTGGCATAATGATCTGTTTTCCTTTCAGTATATACCCAGTAATGGGATTGCTGGGTTAAATAGTAGCTGTTTTTTTGTGAAATCTCAAAACTGCTTTCTACAGTGGCTGAACTAATTTACATTCACACCAACAGTGTACAAGCATTCCCATTTCTTCACAGTCTCTCCAGCATTTTTTTTTTTTTTGGACAGGGAAAAAAGTTAACAATAATTGACCCTTTAATTTTAAATGATACCTGGTTAGTTACAATTTAACCAAGGTTTAGTTTTCATATTGTAATTGCTTTATTATTTTTGTTGATTTTTACTTTTCAGTGTGCTTTCTGCAAGTTTTCTTAAGGAATCATGTGTCAGGATAAATTTGTTTGGTCTTTCTAGGTTAGCACTGCTCATAATAACTCAAGGCTGCAATGTAAAAAATCATTACTTTCTGGAGAGTGGGGCTACTTTGCTTCCAGTAATGAAGTTGAACCTGGGCCGTCACCAGCACACAGTACAAAACTGGAGAACTCTGATCACCAAACATGGATGGCATCCTAGTTAGTAAGTAGCAAAAGGATGCTTCTGTTCTGAAAATAATTACATCGCATAATGGATTTGGAGGTAATTGATGGCAATGGGCTTAGGTCGTCACATCTAAAACAGCAAAATTGTGGGACCATTTTGTTTAAAGAGATACAATTGAATAGTGATGGTGAATTACAACTAATAGATGGAATCACTGAAAATAGTACATCTGGTAGATCGGTAAGTAGATTGTAAATAGGAAATGAATGTGTCATAATACCCATGACAAATCTGTGTCAGTGAGTTGGTAAAAGATTCAGTTACAGAGGTTTGTCATGAGGGTAAATGGGAAATTTCACACAAAGTCCTCTAGTACATTGACAGTTCAGTAAGAAGTAAGTAATGCAACTTTTTCTTCCTGTTGTGTTTTTTCTTTATTTATAGACAGTCCAGATATTTATTCCCATTTTAAAATACAAAAGCTTTAATAGTTTATTACCTAGCTAGTAGTAAAGTTAGAATTAGTTATTTTTCAACTTTTATTTTAGAATTACAACTAATAGAAGAATGACTGAAAATAGTACATCTGATAAATTTGTAAGTGGATTGTAAAATGTAGTGGGTACATGTGCAGGTTTGTTACAAAGGTACATTGTGTGATGCTGAAGTCTGGAATATGATTGAAGCTTGTCATTCACGTAGTGAGCATAGGACCCAGTAGGTAGTTTTTCAATGCTTACCCATTTCCCTCCCCTCCTCCTCTTGTATTCCCCAGTGTGTATTGTTCACATCTTTATCTCTATGTGTATCCAATGTTTAGCTCCCACTTATAAACGAGAATATGTGGTACTTGTTTTTCTGCTTCTGCATTATTTTGCTTAGGATAATGGTTTCCAGTGACATCCACGTTGCCGTAAAGAACGTGATTTTGTTCTCTTTATAACGGGGTAGTATTCCATGATGTATATCTACCACATTTTCTTTATCCAGTCCACTGCTGATGGGGATATGCATTGATTCCGTGTATTTTCTATTATGAATAGCACTGCGATGAACATATGGGTGAATGCATCTTTTTGGTAGAATGATTTATTTTCCTTTGGTTATTTACCCAATAATGGGATTGCTGAGTTAAATGGTAGTTCAAGTTTTGGTTCTCTGAGAAATCATGAAACTGATCTCCACAGTAGCTGAAGTAGTTTACATTCCCAACAACAGTGTTTAAGTGTTCCCTTTTCTTCACAATCCACTAACATCTGTTATTGTTTTTGGCTTTTTAACAAAAGCCATTCTGACTGATGTGAGATGGTATGTCATTGTAGTTTTGATTTGCATTCCTCTCATGATTAAGTGATGTTGAGCATTTTTTCATATATTTGTTGGCTGCTTGTATGTCTTCATTTGAGAAGAGTTTGTTTGTGTCCTTTGCCCACTTTTTAATGGGGTTTGTTTTTGGCTTGTTCCTTATAGATTCTGAATATTAGACCTTTGTCAGATGCATAGTTTGTGAATATTTTCTGCCATTCTATAAGTTGTCTGCTTATTCCCTTGATAGTTTTTTCTCGCCTTGATGAAGCTCTGTAGTTTAATTTGGTTCCACATGTCAATTTTTTTGTTGCAATCACTTTTGAGGAATTAACCATAAACTTTGCCAAGTCTGAAATAAAGGATATTTCCTAGGTTTTCTTTAAGGATTTTTATAGTTTGAGGTCTTACATTTAAGTCTTTAATCCATCTTGAGTCAATTTTTGTATATGGTAAAAGGTTGGGGTCCAGTTTCATCTGCATATGGCTAGCTAGCTATCCTAACACTATTTATTTAATAGGGAGTCCTTTCTCCATTGCTTATTATTGTTGGCTTTGCCAAACATCAGATGGCTGTAGGTGTGTGGCTTTAGGTCTGGGTTCTCTAATCTGTTTCATTGATCTGTGTGTCTGTTTTTGTACCAGTGACATGCTGTTTTGGTTGCTGTAGCCTTGTTGTATAGTTTGAAGTCTGGTAGTATGATGCCTCCAGCTTTGCTCTTTTTTATTAGGATTGCTTTGGTTTAATTGGAATCTTTTTTGGTCCATATGAATTTTAGAATAGCTTTTTCTAATTCTGTAAAAACTTGGTATTATCCATTTATATCGAGGTAAACATTAGAAGCACATTCTCAATTTCCCTTTAAAATAATATTCACTGTTAATTGTAGATTGATAATGAATTTATTTAAGAAATCAGTAATACTATGATATAAATATTGTTTGGCAGATCATATTTAAATTACCGTTTCATAATCATTTTCTTTGTATATGTCATTTGCCAGAATATTACATTTGCTTGTTATAACGGAAAAATACAACGTAAGTTCATTTATAGAAATTTTAAACTTTTAAAATGTTTTGCATGCATTCTTGTTCAATATTCTTTGGTTAATGATTGATTGTTGATGTTATTAGGAGATTCTGATTTTTAAAATAGGAATTTAACATGTTTGTAAATGATACTTCATAGCTTTTTGCTGTGCTAATATTGCTTTTGAGTTTGCTAACTTTCTATTTCAAATGTACTTTTGTGTATCACTTAACAAAGGGGATATGTTCTGAAAAATGTGTCCTTAGGCAGTTTTGTCATTGTGTGAACGTCATAGAATGTACTTACACAAACCTAGATGGTGTAGCCTACCACACGCCTAAACCATATGGTATAGCCTATGGCACCTTGGCTATAAACCTGTACAGCATGTTACTGTACTTGATACCGTAGGCAAATATAACACAATTGTAAGTATATTTGTATCTAAACATAGAAAAGTTATAGTAAAATATAGTATAAAGTTAAAAAACAGTACACATCTATAGGGCACTTATCAGGAATGGAAGTTGTAGGACAGCAGGTAGCTCTGGGTGAGCCAGTAAGTGAGTGGTGAGAGAATGTGAAGACCTAGGACATTACTGTATACTACTGTAGGCTTTATAAACACTTTACACTGAGGCTACACTGAATGTAATTTAAAATATTCTTCTTTCTTCAATAATAAATTAACCTTAGCTTACTGTAAATTTCTATAAACTTCTTAATTTTTTAAACTTTTTACTTTTTTCTAATAACCCTTAGCTTAAAACACAAAGTTGTTTTAAGCTTTCTATATCTCCTTATTCCATAAGCTGCTTTCTTTTTCTTTTTTACGTTTAAAAGTTGTTGTTAAAAACTAAGATACAGGCCGAGTGTGGTGGCTTATGCCTGTAATCCCAGAACTTTGGGAGGTCGAGACAGGCGGATCACAAGGTCAAGAGATTGAGACCATCCTGGCCAACATGGTGAAACCCTATCTCTACTAAAAATACAAAAAAAAAATTATCTGGGTGTGGTGGTGCACGCCTGTAGTCCCAGCTACTTGGGAGGCTGAAGCAGGAGACTCACTTGAACCCAGGAAGCAGAGGTTGCAGAGAGCTGAGATCGTGCCACTGCACTCCAGCCTGGTGACAGAGCGAGACTCCATCTCAAAACAAAAACAAAAACAAAAACAAAAAACTAAGATACGCAGACACACACATTAACCTATACCTATCTAGGGTCAGGAACATCAATGTCACTGTCTTCCACCTTCACATTTGCTCCACTAGTTCTTCAGAGGCAGCAACACACATGGTGTTGTCATCTCCTATGATAACAATGCCTTCCTCTGGAATATCTCCTGAAGAAACTGAGGCTGTTTTATAGTTAACTTTGGTTTTAAGACGTACAAGGAGTACCTTCTAAAATGATAAATAGTATAGTAAATACGTATTCCAGTAACAGTCATTTATTATCATTATCAAATATTATATACTATACATAATTTTATGTGCTATGTTATGACAAAACCAAATCATATGAATTTTTCAGCTGTACTATAATCTTATGGAACCACCATTGTATATGCTCAAATAATAAAAAGTATGGTATAGAAAAATTTAATCCCATAACATACTTGTTTATTGTCATCAAATATTATGTACTGTATGTATTATATGTGCTACGCTTTTTTTTTTTTTTATGGCGGAGTTTTGCTCTTGTTGCCCAGGCTGGAGTGCAATGGCGCAATCTCGGCTCACTACAACCTCTGTCTCCTGGGTTCAAGCGATTCTCCTGCCTCAGCCTCCCGAGTAGCTGGAATTACAGGAATGCACTACCACGCCCAGCTAATTTTGTATTTTTAGTAAAGACAGTGTTTCTCCATGTTGGTCAGGCTGGTCTCAAACTCCCAACCTCAGGTGATCCGCCGCCTCGGCTTCCCCAAATGCTGGGATTACAGGCATGAGCCACCACGTCTAGCCCTGTGCTATACTTTTATATGAATGGCAGCACTGTAGGTTTGTTCACACCAGTATTACCACAAACACATGAGTAATGTGTCCCACTAGAATTTTAGGACAGCTACTATGTCACTAGGCAATGGGAATTTTTCAGCTCCATTTGAAACTTATGGGACCACCATTGTATATGCAGTCTGTCATTGACCAAAACATTTTTATACGGGGTGGAACTGTCATTTCACATACTGTCCCCTTTCATATTCATTAAATGTTATTATTATTAAGAAGTATTAAAAATGTCAATACATATTTGTTATGATTGTTAAGTTAGAAAATCTATTATGTTTTCTGTCCAGTGTGTAATTATTCAGGAAATACTACTTTTTGCTGTTGCTGTTACTACTGCTACTCTTATGTTTACTAGTAACACAAAGAACACTTTTACTTACCACTTTTAACAGGATGGTATTCATAGAAATTTTAATGACTAAATAACCTGATAATATCACACAGGAAGATTTTGAAAAATACATTGAACTATTATGATTCGATGAATATTTTTAAATTCAGTGAATCTAGTACAACGAGTAGGTGGTTATAATGTAAAATTTAATTATCTCTCACGACAAACATGCTTCTCCACATCTCGCTTTAAACCAGTTCTAGATGCCCGGTGTTTACAATATAGCCCTATTTTTCATATGCCATTTGTCATCATATAGACAGACCAGTGTTCAATTTTATTTCCAGGATGTTGTAGTTTTTTCCAGTTTTTTGTACAGATTGAAATATATTCTGCTTATTGATATTCAATTTGTTCACCCTTTAGATCACTTCTTGCAAATACATGCCAAAAGAGATCTAAATGCATTTTCATACAGTTGAAGCCTGGAAAACAAAAGGAAGACATTGGGAAGAGAGTAGATGTGAGTGGCTTCAGTTGACCGCATTCAATTCTTTTCAATCCAAGATTCAGATTACATATTTTTAAAAATCAATTCATTCTGTTTTTTTGAGCACAGTATCTCTTCTATTAATGTACTGTTGGAATGACTGCCTTCTATGTAGTTAGCAAAGTTTGATCCCAGCTATTGCCAAAATACATATTATTCTGTAATCACTCTTGTTGGGTTTCACTATGTTAGTCCCACATTTAGAGGTGAGTTTGGAGTTACAAAAGAAGCAACATTCGGTTTGTACCACCCTGGGCCAAGTGTGCTTCCAGTTAATGAAGTTAGGTCTTATCTCTCTCCTAGGACCCAGACACCATGGGAACTTAACCACGAAAGACGGGCAGTTAGAAAGGATGGTTGGTCTTCACTAACATTCTGGAATTTTTGTGTATGTATGTGAGGAATTTCTGAATGGGAAATCTGTGTAGTTACTACAGTCACCTTTACCATAATGGAAGTTCATGTTGTGATAATGTACTCACTTATGTGCCTGTAACTATTTTTGTTAAAAATTTTTAACATGTATTTCTCAAATATTTCTAACAACAGTTCTGGGATAGAAAATTAATAACAATTTCATGTAATGAAAAATGTTGTGAGTGATTTTGAACACTACTAGAATTTGATCAAAGGAACTCATAATGACAGGTAAGTGATCATAAAGTCAGTGTTAATGATCAGTATTAATGCTTAATTATGATTTTTATTGACATCAAAAATTATTGTTATACAGATAGAAAACTTTTGACCAGGCGTGGTGGCTCACGCCTGTAATCCCAGCACTTTGGGAGGCCGAGGCAGGCAGATCACAAGGTCAGGAGATCCAGACCGTTCTGGCTAACACGGTGAAACCCCGTCTCTACTAAAAATACAAAAAATTAGCCAGGCGTGGTGGCAGGTGCCTGTAGGCCCAGCTACTTGGGAGGCTGAGACAGGAGAATGGCATGAACCCGGGAGGCAGAGCTTGCAGTGAGCCGAGATGGAGCCACTGCACTCCAGCCTGGGTGACAGAGCGAGACTCCGTCTCAAAAAAAAAAAAAAAAGAAAACTTTTATTAGTTTAAAGTGACTTGTTTAGGACACCAGAGAAAGTAAGCATTGTTTTTCTTTTTTTCATATTGGATTTTTAATGATGCATATACTTTTATTTTACAGTAATTTGTGAATCTAAGATACACTTACCCCCAGACGAACACAAATTTCTGCATTCCCATATTTTTTTCCATAATGAATTCCGTGGTAACTTAATATTGAAATCTATTTTTTTGGTTTAAACAAATATGTATTCTGTCCCCATAATTGAAGCTAACGTGCATTTCTGTGTGTGTCTTGAGCCTGTCATTTGGTAAACTATGGCATTAGACTCTGATTTTTATGTAATATCAGTTCATGAATGTGAAAAATTTTCACCTGTCTAGATCAAAAAGCTTTTGGTGTTTTTATAATACAACACTGTAATTAAGTGGTATACATTTGGATTAATGATATAAACTGAGGATGTAAATATTTTTCTACTATATGCACGTTTTCCCATATATCACAACAGTTTGCACTCTTTGCTAACAAAGTCTCTGTGAATTACTTGGACAATAACCCTGGATGTTCCAATTTTGACAATACCATTGAGGATGCAGTGTGGCAAACATTTTTCCTACTTTCTCTAAGGATTTCTTGAATGATATAACTTGTTGATATTTAGATGTTAAAAATAACATCGCTTTGTAAAATTTCCCTGAATGTAACATCTGTGTTCTCAGTGTGCATTGGCAATGAGATAATCTGGGCAAAATGAAATCAAAGTCCTTCTTTACAAAGTAGACATTTCACATCTCCTGATTTTGGTACATTTTGTTTTTGTCAAGAAATCCATGCTATGTTCTTCATGAATATCTAGAAAAGATATGATAAGAACTTTCTTAGCCTTTTTTGTTTATGTTGATAATGTTTTTATCTCCATTATTTTTGCTATTACTGGCAGCCAGGCATATAACTAGGTTTTTACTAAATGTGCTGCTGAGGCGAGCATGTATAACTAGGTTTTCAAACCCAACTGTGTCCTCTACGCGTCCTTCTTATATTTTAGACTGTTCTTGTTAGATTATTACACTTATGGTTTTTATGAATTAGAGTTGAATAAAGCCTTATAGCATCAATTATTAACTGATTTAGAATGCAGTGAAAATGGGTTTTAGCAGGTAAGTGATCTAATCGTGTGATAATAAAATTGTTTTTACTTCTATGTTGCCTTTTAGGTTCCCAAAGTACTATATCTCCTAGCTATGTAATCATTCATCAAATGATGGTTATGACCATAACTACTATGATGATGATTAATTTTACAGGTGTTTCTAGGGTGAAGTTTAATTCTCACCTTTTTGGAAATTTGGGGACATTTAAAGGCTAAATGACTTGCTAATATTCCATTCCAAGTGAACTTTTAATAAGGTCATGTTCTAATGAATTTTAATGAAAATTTTCAGTTCTTGGCATATCTAGTAAAATGGGAACAAATTGTTTAAAAACTATTGCTTTTTATAAATGTTATTCCGCATATCTTTTTTAATCTATCTATAACTACCTGGATCTTCACATAAAACAATCTTTGCCATGTGCCACATAGACCTCAGGCAGGTGTGAGGATTTGAGGTAATAGAGGCAAGCCGTGAGATGGTAACAGTTCTCAGAGGGACTTTGCTGAGGTTCACATCCTGTGGTTTTGTATGGTAGGTCTGAATGAGAAATAACTGTCACTAATGTATGTGTCTTTAGTAAAAATGGATGCTGTGATTACATAAACATTTATGTTTATATTGTCACTTTTTAAGTTTCAAAATTATTTTACACCTCTCCACTTAAAACTAGTAAAAATCACGTAATATAAATTAAATAAGTTTATATAATTTCTGATGATTAAAGAGTTCACAAATTCAGTTCAGACACTCTGAAAGGTTAAGAAGCATCAAATTGATGTTAATATTGGTTGTTTTTATTTTATTAGTACCACAAATGATTATCATTTAAAAGATGGGAAATATTGGTGAGTGTGGAGTGTAGTGAATTGTTCATGGCCCTTGATAATAATTCGTGATACAGTTTCCATTGTTTGAAAAAAGGAAATGTCTTTAGTAATTTTTTAAAAAATAATAGATATGGTATAATTTCACAGTAAGTAGAGAACCTAGGCAACATAAAGTATAGGCATACCTCAGAGATACTGTGTGTTCAGTTTCAGACCACCACAGTAAAGTATGTATCACAATAAAGCAAGTCACACAAATTCTTTGGTTTCCCAGTGCATATAAAACTTATGTTTACGCTGTACTGTAGTCTATTAAGTATGCAATAGCATTATGTCTAAAAAATACATGTCTAAATTTAATAATTCTGTATTGGTAAAAAAAATGCTAAAGATCATCTAATC
Organism: Symphalangus syndactylus; assembly: GCF_028878055.3. Lineage (NCBI taxonomy): Eukaryota > Metazoa > Chordata > Mammalia > Primates > Hylobatidae > Symphalangus > Symphalangus syndactylus. The sequence continues at coordinate 148,617,497 of NC_072447.2, read as the reverse complement.
CTTCAGTGAGTCATCATCTTTTTACTGGTAGGGGTCTCGCCTCAATGTCATTGGCTGTTGTTGGTAGTTGCTGAAGGTTGGGGTGGTTGGGGCAATTTCTGAAGCTGAAGTTTGCTGTATCAATTGATCTTGCCTTTACAAAAGATTTCACTGCAGCATGCAATGCTCTTGGGTAGCATTTTACCCACAATTGAACTTTTTTGCCAATTTGGAGTCAATCCTCTCCAACCCTGCTGTTGCATTTACAACTACATTTATTTACTATTTTCAATTCTTTGTTGTCATTTCAACAATGTTCACAGCATCTTTACCAGGAGTAGATTTCATCTCAAGAAACCACTTTCTTTGCTCACTTGTTAAAGTTTTATCATGAGATTGTAGCAATTCAGACACACCTTCAGGCGTCAATATTTCTTGTTCTCTTGCTACCTCCACCAAATCTGCAATTACTTCCTCCACTGAAGTCTTGAACGCCTCAGAGTCATCCCTGAGGGTTGGAATCAACTTCTCCGAAACACCTATTAATTTTGATATTTGACAGCTTCCTATAAATCATGTACATTCTTAAGGGAATCTAGAATGGTGAATCCCTTACAGAAGATTTTTAATTGACTTTGCCTAGATCCATCAGAGCAATTACTGTTTATGACAGCTATAGCCTTATGAAATGTATTTCTTAAATAATAAGCCTTGAAAATTAAAATCACTCCTTGATTCATGGGCTCCAAAATAGATATTGTGTTAGCAGACAGGAAAACAACATTTATCTCCTTATATTTCTCCATCAGAGCTCTTTGGTGACTAGGTGCATTGTCAAAGAGCAAAAATATTTTGAAAGGAATCTTTTTGATTTTTAAGCAGTAGATCTCAATAGTGGGTTTAAAGTTGTAAACCGTGCTGTAAACAGATGTGCTGTAAACAGATGTGCTGTCATCCAGGCTTTGCTGTTCCATTTACAGAGTGCAGGCAGAGAAGATTTAGCATAATTCTCAAGGGTCCTAGGATTTTTAGTATCATAAGTGATCTTTGGCTTCAACTTATAGTCATCAGCTGCATTAGCCCCTAACAAGAGAGTCATCACCCTGTCCTTTAAAGCTTTGAGGCCACACAGTGTTATCTCCTCTCTAGCTACAAAAATCCTAGATGGCATGTTCTTCCATTAGAAGGTGGTGTCATCTGGACTGAAAATCTCTTGTTTCATGTAGCCAGCTTCATCTAGGATCTTTTTTTTATATATATATATATATATTTTTTATTATACTTTAGGTTTTAGGGTACATGTGCACAATGTGCAGGTTTGTTACATATGTATCCATGTGCCATGTTGATTTCCTGTACCCATTAACTCGTCATTTAGCATTAGGTGTATCTCCTAATGCTGTCCCTCCCCCCTCCCCCCACCCCACAACAGTCCCCGGGGTGTGATGTTCCCCTTCCTGTGTCCATGAGTTCTCATTGTTCAATTCCCACCTATGAGTGAGAACATGCGGTGTTTGGTTTTTTGTCCTTGCGATAGTTTACTGAGAATGATGTTTTCCAGTTTCATCCATGTCCCTACAAAGGACACGAACTCATCATTTTTTATGGCTGCATAGTATTCCATGGTGTATATGTGCCACATTTTCTTAATCCAGTCTATCGTTGTTGGACATTTGGGTTGGTTCCAACTCTTTGCTATTGTGAATAGTGCCGCAATAAACATACGTGTGCATGTGTCTTTATAGCAGCATGATTTATAGTCCTTTGGGTATATACCCAGTAATGGGATGGCTGGGTCAAATGGTATTTCTAGTTCTAGATCCCTGAGGAATCGCCACACTGACTTCCACAATGGTTGAACTAGTTTACAGTCCCACCAACAGTGTAATAGTGTTCCTATTTCTCCACATCCTCTCCAGCACCTGTTGTTTCCTGCTTTTTTAATGATGGCCATTCTAACTGGTGTGAGATGGTATCCCAGGATCTTAACGAGATCTGGATAACTTGGCTATAGCTTCTATATCAACACTTAGTGCTTCTCCTTAAATTTTTGTATGGCAATGGCTTCTTTCCTTAAACCTGACGAACCCACCTTTGCTGGCTTCAAACTTTTCTTCTGCAACTTCCTCACCTCTCTCAGCCTTGATAGAATTGAGGAGAGTCTTACTTTGGATTAGTTTCTGGCCTAAGAGACTGTTGTGTCTGGTTTTATCTGTCATTAGTTTCTGGCCTAAGAGACTGTTGTGTCTGGTTTTATGTGTCTGAGTTTTATCTCAAACTCTCCATATCAGCTATAAGACTGATTTATTTCCTTCTCCTTTGCATGTTCACTGGATTAGAATTTTTAATTTCCTTCAAAAACTTTCCCTTGCATCCACAACTTGGCTCACTGTCTGGTGCAAAAGGCCTAGCTTTTGGCCTATCTTGGATTTTGACATATTTTCCTCACTAATCTTAATCAGTTTTTAATTTATAGTTAGGGATGTGTGACTCTTCCATTCACTTGAACACTTAGAAGTCATTGTAGGGTTTTTAATTGGCCTAATTTGCATAGCATCTTTTTTTTTTTTTTGTCTCAGGGAATAAGGAATCCTAAGGAGAGGGAGAAAGAAGGGAAATAGATGATTGGGGGGACAGTCAGGACACACATAACATTTAACAATTGTTTGCTGTCTTATATGGGTGGGGTTAGTGGCACCCCCAAAACAATTACAATAGTAACATCCACGATCACTGATCACAGATCAGCATGGCAGATATGATAATAAAAACAATTTCAGTTCTTTAAACAAGGTCTGTGATCCTAATCAGCAGGAAGTATCTAGAATGGTCCTTACCCCTTTTCTCTCAAGATTGAGGAATGGACATAAAAAAGGGAGGGTTTGTAACAACTTTTCTGTAACAAAGTTGTGAGTTCTTTTACAGTTGCTATGGACCCCCACGTTGAAGGTCACATAACTTGAACATGATCAGATGAACTAAGTGTGCAGCCATGGGAGGGACCTAAGTGCTCAGACCAAGAAGTGGGGACTGAATTGGAAAGTGGACACTGCATGGCAGGACCCAGGATACCACCAGGTTGAGCCCTTGTGTCACCCCATGGAGGATCCCGTCAGATCCTGCCTCCTAGCATCACCTCATTGCAAGAGCCAGTCAGATCACTCCTCATTACCCTCTGCTTATAAAATCCAACCCAACCCCTGTCAAGGAAAAAGATTTGAGGCTTTCCTCTTGTCTCCTTGCCAGTGGACTTGCAAACAGTCTCTTTTGTCAAAAGCCAGAACGAAGGTATTGGCTGCTCTGTAAGACGCTTGTGGAGTGTTCATAAAGTGTTTGCTATGAGTTACCTCTTTTGAGTTTATCCTAGGTACTATTTTAGGCCTGTATTTGAAACTGGATTCAATATCATCCAGATTAAAAAAATAAATGGTTTGTTGTAACAGGAGAAACATTACTCCCTGGTAAGATCATTGGGATTTGGAATCCACTTAAACCCCAGAAAATTGAGAGAAATCTGGAACCTGAAGAGGAGCAATGGAATAGTGGGGTTTAATGTTCACTAATAATAGCAACGAGTACAGGATTAACCTCAGAAATTCCAGGGCTTATATGTTTTAAGCAGTGTCTAAATTGGAAATTGCTCTGGCATTAAGAATTAGCCTTGACAGCCACAGTGATGAACGCTGTGATACACTACTCAGTGATATGCTGCTGATATTTTATGTAACTCAAGTAGTTTATACATGTTACTCCACTCAAACTTCACAGCCAATCTGTGCTATCAAATTAATAATGATTCTTATATAATATAGGTGTTTTCTGGATCAAATGAAATAATCTCCAAATATATATTATATAATCTAATTAAATCAACATTGAATAAATGTTAATATCCTTATTGCTACTATATTTATTAATTAAATTGAGCAAATATAATTTACAGAAGGAATTCATTGCTGAGTGTAGAAACGTGCAAGGCACCACAGAAAATTAATGGAATTGTTCTCTATGAAATGAATTTGTCTTAATTTTTCATAATAAATGTTTTGCTGTCTCACCATAATTGGGGAACCTAGGAAAATATATTCAATATTCAAATGTATTAATTTATTTCATTCTTCTTTCTTAAATGTTAGCTTCCTAGTCTTTTTTTTTTTTGAGACGGAGTTTCACTCATGTCACCCAGGCTGGAGTGCAATGGTGTGATCTCGGCTCACTGCAACCTCTAGCTCCAGGTTCTAGGGATTCTCCTGCCTCAGCCTCCCGAATAGCTGGGATTACAGGCGCCTGCAACCATACCCAGCTAATTTTTGTTTTTTTAGTAGACACCGGGTTTCACCATATTGGCCACTCTCAAACTTTTTTTTTTTTTTTTTTTGAGGCGGAGTCTCGCTCTGTTGCCCAGGCTGGAGTGCAGTGGCGCAATCTCGGCTCACTGCAAGCTCCGCCTCCTGGATTCACGCCATTCTCCTGCCTCAGCCTCTCTGAGTAGCTGGGACTACAGGCACCCGCCACCACGCCTGGCTAATTTTTTTGTATTTTTAGTAGAGACGGGGTTTCACCGTGGTCTCGATCTCCTGACCTCGTGATCCGCCCGCCTCGGCCTCCCAAAGTGCTGGGATTACAAGCATGAGCCACCACGCCCGGCCCACTCTCAAACTTCTGACCTCAGGTGATCCACCCGCCTCGGCCACCCAAAATGCTGGGATTACAGGTGTGAGCCACCATGCCTGGCCCTTAGTCGTTTAAAATTAAGAAAAATACTTATTCAAGCAAACCTATGTTATGTCTACTAAAGGAAACCAAATAGTTTTGTGTCTATATGTGTGAAAACTTTATTTATCCTACCAATTTTTGAATATTTCTGTTTTGAATACAATCTTATTTTTGCTGTATGATTGTGGCTGGAAAACAGGCAAAATAACTTTGTCATTTTTTGTCTTTTATTCTTGCCTCATTTCCTTAGCTGTCAACCAGTTCTCTTCATTTTTCAGATAATTCCATAAAGATAACAACCTCCTTCTGTATAATGAATTACAGTATTTAATAAATAGCCTGCATAATCAGAGTTGTTAAGTCACCAAGAGTTACTTCTAATTGTAGAACTGGCCTATCACATCATGAGTTTTATGAACTGTCAGCTCAATATGGGTTTTCCAGCCATTTGCTTCATTTAACATGTCATATCAGCCACGAGTTATTTTTGGAAACTGAATTTGTAAGCCACAATTACCTTGTGTTGATTATTATTATATAACTGTTAAGAATACCATTTAGGAACTCCTGTGGTAGATTCTCCACATTTTTTTCTTTGTATAACTTTTTATTAATATCTTTGATCTGCATTAGAAAATAAGCATTAGAAGAATTTTATCATAGTTCTTTTAAAATAATATAAAGAGTGTTAGTTATGGACAGGCAATGAATTAGAAATGAACAATGCAGGACTTATTATTAATATGGATAAAGTCTGAGTTACATAATCCCTTCAATTTCATGTATATGTGCTTTTAGGAGACATTATCTTATTTCTGCATGGATATCTGAATATATGTATATACATGTGTATATTTTTAGGGAATTTTAACTTTTGAACAAGTCTTCACTCAATTATTGCTGGTGGTTTGAGGAAGGTTGTCATTCTTTTTAACCTGTCCTTTTTTCTTCCCACTTTAAACTATCTGTTAGTTGTCGAATTTTACATATTTGTGGGTGGGGAATCAGTGTCTATATATTTAGGTTGAACTCAGTACAGACAGCCTCATTCTGTAACATAATCTGTGATTTGCAAATTTTGAGAAGTCACAATTATAATGGATTGGTAGAGCTTTACTGCCAGCCCCTTCAAGATTTTCATCCTCCAGCTGCAGCACCAGTAAATTATCACTAATGCAAATGGGAAAGAAAATATACATGCTGATAGCTACACAGTTCGTGAATAGTAAATTAGTATGTCATTTATTTTAGATATTAAATGTTTCATAGTCATACTATAATTACGTAGCTTCTTGTTTCTTTGTAGGTCCCAAAAGAGTCTACAAATGTTGTCTCCTTAATCCTTGCAACTTACCTGAGTCATTGATTCAGTAAAACACTCAATGACACATGTTTGTTGTGAGGGTCAAAAGAGATAATCCATCTAAAGGCCTCATGGACATTGCAAACCATGTAAGTCATCAGTTATGTAGCTACGGCTGCTTCTCCTTCACCTGCTTGTAGTGATACTGGTAGTAGAGTAGTCGTACTAGTAGAGACTATATTACTAGTACTTTGGTAAAAATAAGAGCATGTTCAATAAACACCTTTTATTAGGTCAGATTGGAGGACATATAGCAGCAAGATGAATTTCTTCTTATTTTCTGTTTTTCTGAGGTTAATGTGGATGGTTTCTGTGAGGTTAACACTGCATAGTGGTCTTAATGTTGTTCTATGATCACATGATTATCTGTGATTACTATGCTTATCTGTGCATTTCTGGTTTTTTTCCATTTCCAAATGTATGTTCTACACAGGTCCTCAATCACCATGACAAATCAAAACACTAGGATACTGTCTCTTTGGTACTGATTTGTCATGTGTATGAAATGTGGAAATCCATATGAAAATCTGAACTACATATCTTCCAGGCATGTAGTCATTCAGCAAATTTTCCTGTTAGTACTACTGCAAGCAGTACTAGTACTATAACTAATGGTATCGTCCTAGTAACACTGCTATTATATTAGTACTAAGAAGAGTATCGTCAGTTATCACTCATAGGATTTCACTGGTGGTTTTTCATATACATATTGTAATGTGTTCTGCTTTGTTCTGCTTTATTATTCAGTTTACATATTTTTCTAGAATACTCTGTGGATATCTATGCCCGCAGAGATAATTTACTTGCAGTGCAAGCATTGAAGCCACTGCAAACACAGGTAAGGGCAAGTCAGTGGTTGAAGATGACAGACTCTTGATTTTACTCATCCATGATTGCAAATTATAAAATACTATGTCCTTACCTTATTTCCTTACTTTAATTTGGTATAATTCTTGCATAGAAATGGTGAATAGGACATCCTCATCTGGTTCCTGATCTCAGGCGTCAAGCATAAGAACGTTAACAATTAAGTGTTAATTTAGCTGTGGTTTTTCATAGAGGCCATTCAAGCAATTGAGGATATACTCTGTGCTATGCCTGATTTTCTGTTACTATGTTTCAGATATGGATGTTATATTTAGTCACATATCTCTCTGCATCTAGTGAGATGATCTGTTTTTTTCCATTTTAATCTGTTAATATTGAAAATTGCCAGGCTTTGCCTGGGTTCCCATTCTCTGCACTGGAGTCGATATTCTCTCTCTGAGAAGTTGGCAGGAGAATGGATGGACTGTTCTAATGTGTCTCCTCTCTCACAGATCACTCTACAGATCTGAAAGACAAGCTTTTCTGCATATATCTGGTTTTTATGTTGTTTTAGACACCAGATAAATTTGATCACTGTTCCTCCATCTGATCTGGAAACTGTAGTCTCCACTTAACAAATACGGTAGGAGCCTGGAAATCCCTAGACATGTAGAGGCTTATGTACAAGAAACTCATAATTTTTACATATTATCTATTCCTTACCACCTTACCTCTGATATGGCTCATTATTTTTGAGACCATTCCAGTTGTATGATTACACGACTAGGATTTTAAAATAGTTTTCAGTAAAGCATTGCACCACCTAATTCATCTGGTAAGGGCTTTAAGTCATTAGCAATCCTGAAGTCACCTCTTGGAAGGTTTTGTATTTTCCAAGAACTGAGTATGCGGTTGGGCACTTCTACAAATCCATCTTTCTTTTTTGATAAAACTCTTATTTTTCTAATATTGATTGATGGTTAATGCTGACAGTTTGTGGAGGTACTTAGTGTAGTATCTCTTTGTTTTCTCCCAACCTTACAAATCTAGTGGGTTTTTTTTTTATTTTTTATTTTTTTTGAGACGGAGTCTCACTCCGTCACCCAGGCTGGAGTGCAGTAGCCCATCTCTGCTCACTGCAAGCTCCGCCTCATGGGTTCACACCATTCTCCTGCCACAGCCTCCTGCGTAGCTGGGACTACAGGCACCCGCCACCACGCCCGGCTAATTTTTTGTATTTTTTTTAGTAGAGATGGGGTTTCACTGTGTTAGCCAGGATGGTCTCGATCTCCTGACCTTGTGATCCGCCCACCTCAGCCTCCCAAAGGGCTGGGATTACAGGCGTGAGCCACCGCGCCCAGCCAAATCTAGTGGTTTTAATGTTTTAATCAATCTAGATGGACAATGATATCTCCATTTTTAATGCATTGCTATATTAAAGAAATTCTCATTCCACATCATCACAGTCAGTATGTTCCAAGCGAGGCACTTAGAAGAACTCTGCCTTCCCGTCATAAATCTGAAAGTACCTGCTGCCAGCTGTTCCTGTATTGCTCTCTCATGCATCAGAATTAACAAGATCTCGGGACCATTTGGTGTAAAGAAAGACAGTTAATAGCGCTGGTGAATTATATAGAATAGAACTACCCACATACTTATAGATGGTCAAGTAGGTTGTAAATAGGAAATTTCATAGGTAATTTTTCTTCTCTAGATGTGCCCTTTATGTCACCATAAGCATAATATCTCTCGTGTTATATTTGAGGATCCAAGTGTATCTTCACATGTTTTTTCATTAATCTTCATGACAAATCTGTGTCAGTATGTAAAAGATTGTGAGGATATATGAGAAGATTCACATAAAATTCCCAAGTACATTGATGTGGTGTAAGTGAGCATTTCAGAAATATAAATTATTGTTGTTGCTCTTGTCCTTTTATTTGTATTTACCTTTATTTTTTCACATAACTTATGAAATAAGGCAATGAAATATAAGGAGATATATAGCAGTCTCTGACTCCATACCAAGTGTATTCAGTGCTTGTTCTTGCATGGTAAACAGCCTATCTGTGTGAGTTAAACATCCTAAGGCCAATGGAAGAAGTAAATACTGGCACAACTGGGTCAAAATAGGAATCATTTTTCAGAAGTTTGCTCTCACAGCTTTTCTAGACCACTAAGGGTCCCAGATATTGGGCATATTTCTTCTCTGCTGCTCCATATCAACGATTATATTTGTTTTGGTGAAGAAAGGATATGAAACTTTGCTAGTTTTGTGTCATGCTTTGTAGCAGAATAATAGATGAATGATCACATAGGTATTGGTAATTTCACGGTTGGGAGTGAGTGCAAGGTTCCAATCATGGCCAGGAGAACTGGATTGGGGTCAGGTATCTCTCCACATACTGTCTTGCAACCTCCCTCTGATTCAGATTATTTCAGGGAAAATCAGAGCACAAAAGACCATAGGAAAATTCAAAAGTTATGAGTTAAAAGTGTAGTTTCCTCTCAAAGGATGGATGAAGAAAATAAGTTTCTGTCTTTCACATCTCTAATGTACTTTAGCTTCACTTAGGAATTTTTGCAATTCTTGTCATTTTTATTCTATGTATTTGGAATGAAGGAATATATGGAGAAAAGAAGGATGTGGTGGGTGTATTGGAGGGTTTTTTGTGTAAACTTTAGGGAGCTCAAACCACGTGAAATGCTATATATATAGAAAACTTCCATTTTTACAAGTTAGAGAAGATAAAGATACTTCTTAAGAAAAGGAAACATGTCCAAGCTTATTCTCTCCTGCTCCTGTCAATCATCTAGGTAAACATGGAGAAGATTAGTGGGTCTCCACTTAAGGAGGGATGCAGTTTGGAGAGCAGTGGGATAAGCATTCTCTAGGACTTATGAATCAAATTGTTCAGGCATCATGTTCTATTGAGGGGAATGATGAAACCTGCAGGGGACAATGATGGGGCACAGGGCAGTGCCTCCGCAATCAGCCATACTGTGTGCAGTGCCCTACTCAGAAAGGTGCCATTTATGTAGATTATATGTCACTGGCTCCTTTCTGGGTAGAGTAAGGCTCACCATGTATATATTTGTGGTGGCCTTTGGACCCGTGTTGGGGTAGAGCTGCAAAAGCCTCAAGCTGCCTTCCCTGATAACAGGAGAACCTAGCTGGCCATGTGGACCTCAGGTATCCTCAAGATGATTTCAGTGGTGCATGCCTACCAATGTGAACACCTGCAGGTTATAGAAGAGAAAGATGAGATGAAGATCGTTCCTAATAGAGTAATAGAAAACGGTAACAAGCTTGTTCTTACCTGGTCCTGGCAATCACTGGGTAAACATCGAGCAAGTGAGAGGGTTCTCACTGAGGCAGGCATGACAGTTGGTGGGCAGTGGGCTGGACATTCTCTAGGACTTAATAATAAGTAAGTTCCAGATTCAGGCATCCTGCTGTGTTGAAGGGAGTGATGAAAGATGCAGGGGACAATGGTGGGGGATGGGGCAGCACCTTCACAATCAGCCATGCTGTGGGCAATGCCCCACTTAGAAAGGTGCTAGTCACTTACACTACATGTCACTGTGTTCTTTCTGTGTAGAGTAAGGCTCACTAAGTACAAGTTTGTGGTGGCCTTCGGACAGGTAATAGGGTGGAGCTGCAGGAGTTGTCTTTAATAATGCCTGGAGATCCTAGCTGGCCACCTGAACCTCAGGCATCCTCAAGACATGAATACCTGTAGAGAAGAGAGAGATAGAAGACATGAAGTTACTTCCTAATAGAAGAACAGAAAATGGAACACGTTTGTTCTCTCCTGCTCCTGGGTGTGATCTGGGCAAACACCGAGCAGGTGAGAGTACTTTTACTGAGTGAGATATGCAAATTGGAGGGCAGTGAGCTGGAAATTCTCTAGGAGTGATGAATAAATGAGATCAGGGTTCAGGCATTCTGTTGCATTTAGGAGAGTGATGAAAGCTGCTGGGAGCGACCATGCCAGACTGGGCAGCACCTCCCTATTCAGCCATAATGTATGCAGTGCCTTTTCTAGAATGGTTCCAGTCACTTGGATTATATGTGACTGGTTCCTTTCTGGGTGGAGTAATATCACCAAACACAACTTTTGGGTGGCCTTTGGACTCCTGATGCAGTGGAGTGTCAGGGGCCTTTCAACTGCCTTCTCGAATGCCAGAAGATCCTAGTTGGTCATGTGGACCTCAGGCATCCTCAAGATGATTTCAATGGTGTACACCTAACAATATGAGCACTTATGTGTTAAAGAAGCAAAAGATAAAAGATGAATATATGTTTTGTAGAAGAGGAGAAATCTGGAAAAAGTGTGTTCACTACTGGTCTTGGTAATTATCTGGGTAAACAAAGCAGATGAGGGGGTACTCAAGGAGGCATGCAAGTTGAAGGGCAATGAGCTGGGTATTCTTTGGGACTTATGAATAAGTTAAATTCGGGGTTCAGGCACCATGCTGTGTTGAGGGGAGTGGTGAAAGCTGTAGGGTATAACTGTGCAAGATGGGGCAGCACCTCCACAATCAGCCATGCTGTGTGCAGTTCCCTGCCCAGAAATGTGCCAGTCGCCCAGATTATATGTCACTAGTTCCTTTTCGGGGAGAGTAAGGCACACCAAGTATAAGTTTATAGTGGCCTTTGGACCCATGATAGGGTAGAGTTGCAAGAGCCTTCAAGTACCTTCCCTGAGACCAGCAGATCTTAGTTGGCCATGTGGACCTCAGGCATCCTCAAGATAAGTTAAGTGTCTTTTCCCTAAGAACATGAGCACCTACAGGTTATAGATCAGAAAGGCAAGATGAAGATAATTCCTACTAGAAAAATAGAAAATGGGAACAATCTTGCTCTCTTCTGGTCCTGACAATCATCCAGATAAACATAGAGTAGGTGAGAGATTCCTCACTTAGGGAGGCATGTACCTTGGAGGGCAGTAAGCTAGACATGATCCAGGACTGATGAATAAATAAGTTCAGGGTTCAGACGTCATGCTGTGCTCAGAGGAGTGATGGAAGCTACAGGGGGAGAACATGCAAGATGGGACAGCACCTCCACAATTAGCCATGTTGTGGGCAGTGCTCTACTCAAAAACATGTCAGTCACTTATATTACATGTGACTGACACCTCTTCGGGTGAAGGAAGGCTCACCAAGTACACTTTTGTGGTGGCCCTCAGACTGGTGAGGGGGTAGACCAGCAAGCAACTTGAGCTGCCTTCATTGATCCCAGGAGAACCTTGGAAACCACCTGGAACTTAGGCATCATCAAGATGATCATTTCTAACAATATGAGCACCTACAGGTTAGAGAAGGCAATGACAGAAAAGATAGTTACTTCCTAAAAGGAGAAAACAGGAACAATCTTTTTCTTTTCTTGTCTTGGCCATCATCCAGGTAAACATAAATCAGATGAGAAGGTCCTCACTGAGGCAAGCATGCCAAGCTGGAGGGCAGTGGGCTGGAAATTCTCTAGGAATTAAGAATAAGTTCAGGGTTCAGGCATCCTGCTGTGTCGAGTGGGGTGATGAAAGCTGCAGTGCACAATGGTGGATGATGGGGCAGCACCTCTACAATCAGACATGCTGTGGGAAGTGCCCTACTTGGAAAGGCATTAGTTGCTTAGATTACATGTAACTATTCTCTTTCTGAGTAGATTAAGTCTTACCAAGTACAAGTTCATGGTGGCCTTCGGATAGGTGATGCAGTGGAGTTGCTGGAGCCTTTAGTTGTCTTCAGTGATGCCAGGAGATCCTAGCTGGCCACCTGAACCTCAGGTGTTCTCAAGATGATTTCAGTGATGCATTTCTAACAGTGGAAATACCTATTTTTTAGAGAATACAAAGATAGAAGAAATGAAGACACTTCCTAATAGAAGAACAGAAAATGAGCTTGTTATCTCGTGGTGCTGGCAACCATCTGGGTAAATATGCAGCAGTGAGCATGTCTCATTGAGTGAGACATGTGTCATGGAGGGCAGTGGGCTGGACATTCTCCTGGACGGGGGTTGACCTTGCAAGATGGGCCACCACCTCCGCTATTAGACATGCTGTGTGCAGTGCCCTACTTAGAAATGTGCCAGTTTCCTAGATTATACCTCACTGGTTTCTTTCTCGGTAGTGTAAGGCTCAACAAGTATAAGTTTGTAGTGGCCTTTGGACCTATAATAGGGTGGAGTTTCAAGAACCTTGAGGTACCCTTCCTGATACCAGGAGACCTTAGTTGGCCATGTGGACCTCAGGCATCCTCAAGATATTCTAAATCATCTGTCCCTAACAACATGAACACATGCAGGGTATAGATGAGAAAGACAAGATGAAGATAATTCCTACTAGAAAAATAGAAAATGAGAACAATCTTGCTTTCTCCTGGTCTTGGCGATCACCCAGGTAAACATAGAGTAGGTGAGGGGTTCCTCATTTAGGGAGGCATGTACATTGGAGGGCAGTGGGCTAGACATTATCCAGGACTGTTGAATAAATAAGTTCAGGGTTCAGACATCATGCTGTGCTCGGAGGAGTGATGGAAGCTACAGGGGGAGAACATGCAAGATGGGACAGCACCTCCACAATTAGCCATGTTGTGGGCAGTGCCCTACTCCAAAAGGTGTCAGTCACTTAGATTAGATGGTTCCAGCTCCTTTCTGGGTAGAGCCAGTTTCTCCAGGTGCAATTTTGTGATGGCCTTCAGATTGGTGAGGAGACAGACGTGCAAGCACCTTCAACTGCCCTGATTGATCCCAGGAGAGATTTGGAAGCCACCTGGAACTCAGAGATCCTCAAGATGATTTTAATGGTCCATTTCTAACAATGTGAGCACCTACAGGTTAGATAAGGTAATAATAGAAGAGATAAAGATACTTCCTAAAAGAAGAAGAGAAAACGGGAACAAGATTTTTTTTCTTCTCATCTTGGCCATCATCCAGGTAAACATAAATCAAGTGAGAAGGTCCTCATTGAGGCAAGATGCCAAGTTGGAGGGCAGTGGGCTGGAAATTCTCTAGGACTTAATAAATATGTTCAGGGCTCAGGCAGCCTGCTGTGTTGAGGGGAGTGATGAAAGCTGCAGTGCATGATGATGTGTGATGGGGCAGCACCTCCACAATCAGTTGTGCTGTGGGCAGTGCCCTATTCAGAAAGGTGCCAGTCACTTAGATTACATGTAATTGTTTCCTTTCTGAGTGGAGTAGGGCTTACCAAGTACAAGTGTGTGGTGGTCTTCAGACAGGCGATGAGGTGGAGTTGCTGGAGCCTTAAGTTGTCTTCAATGATGCCAGGAGATCCTAGCTGGCCACCTGAACCTCAGACATACTCTAGATGATTTCAGTGGTTCATTCCTAATAGTGAGAATACCTATATGAGAGAAGAGAAGGATAGAAGACATGAAGATACTTCCTAATAGAAGAACAGAAAAACAAGCTTGTTCTCTCGTGGTCCTGGCAACCATCTGGGTAAACGTGAAGCCAAGTGAGAGTGCTCTCGCTGAGGGAAACATACATGATGGAAGGCAGTGGGCTGGACATTCTCTAGGATGGGGATTCACGTTGCACAATGGAGCAGCACCTCCCCATTCATCCATAATATGTTCCAGAAAGGTGCCAGTCACTTAGATTATATGTAACTAGTTCCTCTCTGAGTGGACTAAGGCTTACCAAGTACAAGCATACAGTTGCCTATAGACCCCTGATGTGGAGTTGCAAGGGCCTTGAGCTACCTTCCCTGATGCCAGGAGATCCTAGTTGGCCACATGGACCTCAGGCATCCTCAAGATAATTTTACTGGTGCATTCCTAATAATGTAGACTCCATCATGTTAGAGAAGAAAGTGATAGAAGAGATGAAGATACTTCCTAGTTGAAGAATAGAAAACGGGAACAAGCTTGTTTTCTCCTGGTCTGGGCAATCATCCAGGTAAACATAGAGCGGGTGAGAGGGCATTGAGGGAGACAGGCAAGTTGGGGGCTTGTGAGCTGGGCATTATTTTGAACTGATGAATAAATAAGTTCAGGGTTCGGGCATCATACCATGCTCAGAGAAGTGATGAAAGCTGCAGGGTATGAAAACACAAGATGGGGCAGCACTTCCCCTTTCGACCATGCTGTGTTCAGGGCTATTCCCAGAAAGGTGTCTGATATGGTTTGGCTGTGTCCCCACCCAAATCTCATCTTGAATCGTAGTTCCCATAATCCCCATGTGTCATGGGAGGGACCCGGTGGGAGGTAATTGAATCATGGGGGCAGTTACTCCCATGCTGCTGATCTCATGATAGTGAGTTCTCACAAGATCTGATGGTTTTATAAGGGGCTTTCACCTGCTTTGCTCAACACTTCTCATTCCTGCCACCATGTGAAGAAGGACGCGTTTGCTTCCCCTTCCACCATAATTGCAAGTTTCCTGAGGCTTCCCCAGCCATGCTGAACTGTGAGTCAATTAAACCTCTTTTTTTTAATATAAATTACCCACTCTTTGGTATGTCTTTATTAGCAGCATGACAATTGACTAATAGAGTGCCAGTAACTTAGATTACATGTAATTGGCTTTTTCTCTGGGTGGAATGAGAGTAACGAAGTACAAGTTTGTGGTGGCCCTCAGACTGGTGAGGGTATAGAGTTGCAGGCACCTTGAGATGTCCTCATTGATCTCAGGAGATCCTTGGTGGTTAGCTAGACCTCAGTCATCCTCAAGATAAGTTTCATGGTCGTTTGCTACAATGTGAACACCTAAAGGATAGAGAAGATAAAGATATTTCCCAAAAGAAGAAGCGAAATCAGGAACAAACTTGTTCTCTCCTGGTCCTGGAAATCATCCAGATAAACATAGAGCAGGTGAGAGGGTCCTCAATGAGGCACACATGCAAGTTGGAGGGTAGTGGGCTTGGGCATTCTCTAGGACTAATGAATAAATAAGTTCAGGGTTCAGGCATCATGCTATGCTCAGAGGAGTGATGAAAGCTACAGGGAGAGAACATGCAAGATGGGGCAGCATCTCCCCAATTAGCCATGCTGTGGGGAAGTTCCCTACTCAGAAATGTGCCAGTCACTTAGATTACATTTCACTGGGTCCTTTCGGGGTAGAGTAAGTACAAGTTTGTGATGGCCTTCAGACTGGTGATGGAAGTGGAACTGTAATCACCCTTGAATTGCCTTTCTTAGACCCAGCAGAGTCCTGAGAGCATTCTGGACCTAAGGTATCCTCAAGACCTTTAGACTCTAAGGGTAGCCAGTGGACCACTGGGGGTTAATCTCAACTGAAAGAAAATAATTTCCCTAAATGATCTTCTTCCTCTTCTAATAACAGAATTAGATGACGAATACAGGTTTGGGGTTTTGCAGGAAAAATTTCCAACTTTCCTTGTAGATATCTGGAAAAGATATGATGTTTTTGCCTAGCTATTATATTTGGGGATTTCACTGAAAATTGTTTTTTAATTTATAATCATCATGCTTTCTGAGTGATTTTTGTTTTGGACAACAATTGTACTAATTGTTGCTTACTTTTTTCTATTCACCTCACTTCTTGACACTAAGAACCATTGTAGTTGTTTAATGGCACCTGTGACTTTAGTTTATTCAGAGAACTGAGCTCTAACATAATGATTTGAAAAACCTTCCTATCTTCATCCTGGTTGGCTGTAAGCTTTCCGAGGTACTAATTTCTGGAGAAATTTGGAAATGAGAAAAGGGCAGTTTAACTAATGTTAAGAACAACAGGTGCTGGAGAGGATGTGGAGAAATAGGAACACTTTTACACTGTTGGTGGGACTGTAAACTAGTTCAACCATTGTGGAAGTCAGTGTGGCGATTCCTCAAGGATCTAGAACTAGAAATACCATTTGACCCACCCATCCCTTTACTGGGTATATACCCAAAGGACTATAAATCATGCTGCTATAAAGACACATGCACATGTATGTTTCTTGCGGCACTATTCACAATAGCAAAGACTTGGAACCAACCCAAATGTCCAACAACGATAGACTGGATTAAGAAAATGTGGCACATATACACCATGGAATACTATGCAGCCATAAAAAATGATGAGTTCATGTCCTTTGTAGGGACATGGATGAAGCTGGAAACCATCATTGTCAGTAAACTATCACAAGGACAAAAAACCAAACACCACATGTTCTCACTCATAGATGGGAACTGAACAATGAGAACTCATGGACACAGGAAGGGGAACATCACACTCCCGGGCCTTTTGTGGGGTGGGGGGGAGGGGGGAGGGACAGCATTAGGAGATATACCTAATGCTAAATGATGAGTTAATGGGTGCAGCAAATCAACATGGCACATGGATACATATGTAACAAACCTGCACATTGTGCACATGTACCCTAAAACCTAAAGTATAATAATAAAAAAAAAAAGAAAAAAAAAAGAATTTCTGAAAGTGTTACACCTTAGCACTAAGGTAAGTAGATTGTAAATAGCAATGCATCTTGTGATCTGTGAATATATTTGGTAGAAATGTTGTGGTAATATGATTGCATTTGCATTTTTGCAAATGTTCAGTTTCCAAATTTATTTTTACATGCTACCTCATTTAGTCATAACAAATTTGGGATATGTAATTATTAAGATTTGGGTCTGCACATGTTTTTTGCGATGATCAAATGAGAAAATATACATGCAATTCCACAGTAATTACCTCCCAATTGTGCATTCAGCAAGTGTGACTTATAATTAATGTTGCTCCTACTACCAACACTACCATTAAAGCTACTACTACTATCACTACTACTATTAATACTACTAGCAATATGTTTGCTAGCGCAAATAACACTTTAAATGGTCACCTTTTAATAGGATAGAATTCCTGGTAATTCTATCAGCTGTAGGACTTGGTAATACCACAGACGACATAATTTTTCTAGTAAATGTATTTTTCTATTGATTTTTATGGGTATTTTAAAAATTTGCTGCAAATTGAGTGAAGTGAGGAAATAATTTTCATAATTTTATAATATCCTACAAGAAACACGCTTCCTTAGAGCAGATTTTTAACTAATTCCATATGCTTAATGTTTAACACACAGCTTTATTTGTCATGTGGCAAGAATATATATTCGTGTTCAACTGTAATTTCCAGGGTGTGGTGATTCATTTTTGTTTCATATACTTATTGAATATGTATTATCTTTACTTTTTAATTTGCTTGTTCTGTATGACATTTTATGTATATCTCTGCTTAGATAGACATGTTTATTTTCATTCAATTCAAGTCTTGAAGTTCTAAGAAGACACACTGGGGAATGCAGAGGTTAATGGCTTCTAATAGTTCAGCTGCAATTTCAAATGATACTGCAGGGTTTCATCAGCTCATTCAGTTGCTTTGAACTCACAATCTCTTTGTCATACATGATGATACCCTTTGAATAATTGCTTTTTATGGTGACCATACGGTTTGGTTCCTAGTATTCCAAAAATTCATTATCTCCTTTTATAAGGTCACTCTGTTGAATTTCACTAGTTCAGGACTGCATGTGATGTTGTGAATTCAAAGTTGTAAAATAAGCAACATTCTGTTGCATCACGTGGAACAAGGTTGCTTCAAGTTGATATGTTTGAGTCTCTTAATCACCTATATCCCAGACACCCTAGCATGAATGGAATTAATTTTCACTTAAATGCAGGGCTTCATTTGCCTGTGAGGAATTTGCCCATACAGCGATGGATATAAGTGGTATGTGAATATAATCACTAGTGTGTCTGTCAGCATCTAGGTTACAAAAAAAAATTAACATATATCTCTTTGCCTATATTAATACCAAATCTATCATATATAGATAGTAACAATTTTATAAGACCTGGTATATCGAAGATGAATTTAATCCTTGAATGTGATATAAATACCCAGACTGGTAGATAAGTTAACATTAAGTCATTATTAATGCTTAATAATTACAGCTTTACTCAATTAAAATTGATAATTTTCATACAGGTGGGAAGCATTGGTGAGAGTATGGTTAAGAGACTTAACTGTGACCTCAGAGAAAGAATTTGGGATTTTTTTAAATTAGTTTTTAATTATAAATTTAGTTTTTCCTCACAATAACCAGTGAATCCAAGAGATATATACAGATAAATTTTTATATTCCATATATATTTTTAACAGCATTCACTCAATGGTAGCTTAATATTTAAATCCAATTTCTCATTTTAAACAAACATGTATGTTATGCTTAATTGTATGTGTCAACTTGGCTAAGCTATGATACTCAGTTTTGATCAAACACCAGTCATGTTGTCGTGAAGGTAAATTTTAGGTGAGATTAATATTTAAATAAGTAGACTTCACATAAAGCAGATTATCATTTATAATATGGATTGGCCTTATCCAGTGAGTTGAAGGCCTTAAGAGGAAAAGACTGAGGTCCCCAAAGGAAGAAGGAATTCTACCACCAGGCTGCCTTTTGGACTTGAGTTGCCAAATCAAGCCTCCTATGATCTTCAGCCTGCCAACCTTTTCTGTAGAGATTGAACTTGCTGGCTCCCACAATTTTGTGAGCCAGTTCCTTAGAATAAATCCCTTGTCTCTCTGAGTCTCTCTCTCTTTCTCTCCCTTTCCCTTTCCCTCGCCTCTTTCCCTCTCTTTCTTTCCGCCTTCTCTCTTTCACACACGCACCACTGATTGGTTCTGTTTTTCTGAAACCATAGTGTAATATCTACACTAAGTCACTATAAGAGAAGCTGATATGTGTAATATGCCTTCATTGTCCAACAAATGGGAACATTCACTGAGTTCTGCATAATATGAAATATGTATACATATATATCATACAATGAATGTGAAAAAATTGACATCTTTCTTCATGAAATGCTTTTTCTAGTTTAAGTTTCAAAATTTCACTACTTAGTGGGGTTTAATTTAAGGTTAGTGATATAAACTAGGGGTAGATATTTTTAACTATTTATGTGTTTTCCCATATATCATGGCAACACATAATTATTTCCTAGCAGTCTTTTTGAGTTTTTTGGGAAGTAACTCCATGACTTAATCCATTCTTGCTACTATAAACAAATACCATACACCAGGAAGTTTATAAACAGATATTTATTTCTTACAGTTCTGGAGGCCTGGGAGTCCAAGATCAAGACACCAGCAGATTCATTGTCTGTCAAGAGCCCATCTTCTTGCTGTAACTTCACATGGCAGAAGGGACAAGGCTGTTCTCTGGGGCTTCTTTTATAAGGGCACTAATCCTACTCATGCAGGGTCCACCTTTATGACCTAATAATTTGCCTAATAACTCCACCTCTTAATGCCATCACATTGGTTCTTAGGTTTCAACACACGAATTGTAGGTAAAACATAAAATTCAGACCACAGCACTCCACGTGTTAATTATCTAACTTTGAATGATACTTCTTATTCTTCCTTGTTGAGAATTTTCCTTGATAATCTATTTAATGTACATTTAGGCATTAAAAATATCATTGCTTTGTCAGATTTCCCTAAGTGTAACATTTAACTTTCTGACTTTGCTTTTACAATGAGGAAATGTGTGCACACTGAAAATCTTTACAGAATCAAACTTGGTCATCTTTTGACGTGGGAGCATGACATAGTTTTTGTTTACTTCAGGAAAGTCATGCTATGTTCTTTATAGATATGTAGAATAGATGTTATAAATTTATTCCTAGCATCTTCTTTTCTTTTTATGTTAATGAAATTCATATCTCCATCATCTTTGCTGATTATTGCAGGTAGACAGGTAACATGCCTGGTTTTGCCAACTCACTTCCCTCTCAGCTTTCATTATTTTTTAGCTCATTTAGTTGGATGATTGCATTCAATGGTTTAATGAATTAGAATTAAATAAACTTTCTGAACACATTGACCTGTTAGGAACTGCTTTATAATGGAATAGCAAGTTAGGTGGATAGTACCTGAGTTCCTTTTTTCCTTTGTTTTGTTTTGTTTTTGTTTTGAAAATTTTGCCTTTATTAGTGAAGAATGCTTTACCTAAACTATCTATTAAAAAGTACATTCAAAATTATTTAATTTGATAAATGATAAAGTAGACATCACTGGCTAAAAATTAAAACACTGATAATTTCTTATTAATAACATTTCATGAATGAATTACATTCCCCTAAGTCCTTTTCAGGTTTTCTGTTATACTGTAGGCTCGCTTTTATTCTGAGAACT
This sequence comes from Symphalangus syndactylus, assembly GCF_028878055.3. Classification (NCBI taxonomy): domain Eukaryota; kingdom Metazoa; phylum Chordata; class Mammalia; order Primates; family Hylobatidae; genus Symphalangus; species Symphalangus syndactylus. The sequence goes on along the minus strand of NC_072447.2, from coordinate 148,596,462 downwards.
GGGTGGTAAATCTGAAGATTTGAAGGACTTTGCTTTCTGCCCATCCTCTGTTAGCTCTGTGTCCTCCTGAGTCATTACCATGTGAAGACATTTTGTAGAATGAAAGTGGAAGGATTTTCTCAGGCTAGATAAAAATAACCCAAAATATTAAAGTATTTTTGTTAAATATTAATATTTTTGGATTATTTTTATCTAGTCTGAGAATGTCCTAAAAGAACTTTCTTACTGGTAGTCAAGTAAGGAGTTAACAAATAGGAAATCACCATATCTTAATTAAATGGGTTTAGGAACGTATATATATTGAATCTAGTGATGAGAGTAATGTTCTTGCTTCTGTGTTGTTTTGCAGTCCCCCAAAATATTTTTACATTACCTCATTTACTCCTCATAAAAAATCAGGGCTATAGAATTGTTGATGTTTATTTAGTTCTTGGTTGTTCTGTTGTCTACCCATAACAATGTCGAAGTTCTTGCCCAAAAGGCATATAACCATTCACCAAATGATGCTTGTTACTATTACAGCTACTCTACTAATACAGCCATAAGGGGTGCTACTATTATTAACTTTACAAGTATTGCTATGTTGAAGTTCAATTTTTACCTCCTAACAGGTAGGAAATGCTTGGATGTTCATAAAATAATTTAAACAAATTGCCGACTGTTGATAAGATAAATTCTACTCTTAAGTTTACCTTTAATAAAAGCATATTATCTTGATTTTAATGAAAATTTTCAATTTTTTACATGTTTAATAAAATGGGGCTCTATTAATGATTAATTTCATATTTTTATAAAGATTCTCCATACCTCTTTTTATCCACTGTAACTATCTGGATTTTATTTAACAACTATAGTTTTGTCATGTTCCACCTAGACTACAGGCATGCTTGAGGACTTAGGTATTAAAGGCAAGTAATGGAATAGTGAGGGTTAGCTATCAGTAGATACAAGGACTTTGCCTAGGCTCCCATTGTGTGGAATTGTATGGTCTTAATAGAAAATAACTGCCATTAACGTGTATGCTTGGCTGGGTGCAGTGGCTCACACCTGTAATCCCAGCACTTTGGGAGGCTGAGGCAAAGGGAGGACCAGTTGAGGCCAGGAGTTCGAGACCAGCCTGGCCAACATGGCGAAACCCTGTCTCTACTAAAAATACAAAAATTAGCCAGACGTGGTGGCATACGCCTGTAATCCCGGCTACTTGGGAGGCTGAAGCAAGAGAATTGCTTGAACCCAGGAAGCAGTGGTTGCAGTGAGCTGAGATGGCACCACTGCACTCCAGCCTGGGTGACAGAGTGAGACTACATCTCAAAAAAAGAAAAAGTATGCTTTTAGTGGAAATGGATTGTGTGATTATGTAGATATTATGTGTCTTAATCACTTTTTAGGTTATAAAATTATTTTATAAGTTTCTTCAAACCTAATACATTCTGATATAAATTAAAAAATGAGTTTATATAAATCTACAGTTGACTCTTGAAGAACCCGAGTTTGAAATGTGTGGTTCCACTTACACATCAATTTTCTTCCATGCCTGCCATCTTTAAGACAGCCAAGATCAACCCCTTCTTTTCCTCCTCCTCAGCCTACCCAACATAAAGATGATGAGGATGAAGACCTTTATGATGATACACTTCCACTTAATGAATAGTATATATTTACTTTTCTTTATTGTAAGAATGCAGTATAAAATACATGTACAAAATATGTGTTAATCGACCTTTTATGTTATTAGTAAGGCTTCTGGCTAACAGTAGGCTATTAGCAGTTAAGTTTGCAGGGAGTCAACAGTTATACACAGATTTTTGACTGTACAAGGAGTCAGTGCCCCAACCCATGCTTTGATCAAGAGTGAACTGCATTTTTTTATTATTAGTCTACAGATTTTATCTAAGCACTCTACCTAAAAGGTTAATAAGCATAAAGTCAATGTTAATATTGGATGTTAACTGTTTTACTATTCTTTATATTAGCATGAACAAATTTTAATTATTGTTTTACAGTGTGAAGCCATTGTTGGATGTAGAACTAAGTGACTTGTTCATGATTTAAGAGAAATGCATGATGTAAATTCATTTTCATAGCTTGAAAGCATGATTTTTTGTTTTAATTGTTTAAATGATGGGTATGCTGTTATCTTACTGTAACTACTGAACCTAGACAACCTGTAGGGAAACCATCTACATTTCATATCCCTTCCTCGACGTATGTAAACTTCTTGTTAAATTAATATTCTAAAATATTTTACATGTTTGCATAAGAAGGTACTTCCTTGTGAGAAACTAAAATGTGGTTTTGAGTATCCATGTATTTTTAATTTCTCTAGAAATATCCTATGCACATTTTTAAATCTGGTTTGATTTATGGATAGGAAGTCATGGATATTCATCTAGAATAAACTATATATTGGCTTCATATTATGTATGAAATTCAACTTTTTTTTTTTGAGACATAGTCTCACTCTGTCACCCAGGCTGGAGTGCAGTGGTGTGATCTTGGCTCACTGCAACCTCCACCTCCCAGGTTCAAGCAATTCTCCTGCCTCAGCCTCCCAAGTAGCTGGGACTACAGACACACACCACCATGCTTGGCTAATTTTTTGTATTTTTAGTAGAGACGGGGTTTCACTGTGTTAGCCAGGATGGTCTCCATCTCCTGACGTCAGGATCCACCCACCTCAGCCTCCCAAAGTTCTGGGATTGCAGGCGTAAGCCACCGCACCTGGCCAAAATTCAACTTTTTAATCCATGTAGTATACATTTGGTTTTGTTATATGAAATAAGCATGCAAATTTTTAAAAGTAATTGAGTATAATACATCGGCTCCAAGTTCTATTCAACACTTATCCATATGATTTCTTAAGCCACTATGACACTTAGTAATTACTATAACTTTTGGTAGTCATAGTAATTTCCCTCCCCTGAAAGAGTATTCTATATCTTCAATATTATTTTAGTTTTCTTAGCAATGTCTTTCAAATATCATTTTTGTAATCTTGAAAAAGTCCATCTAATCAATTGTTATCTTATTATTTTTGCTTTTGATATTATATTAAAATTTTTTGACCTAATATCACAAATAATTTATTGTATATTTTCTGGTAGAAATTTAATAATATTCCTTCTTACAGTTAGCACTATAATTCATTTTGAGCTTTTATGTATGGTGTGAATTAAAGATAAGAGATTCTTTTTTCCATACAGATATCTAATTTTTGCAACACACCATTTGTTGAAAAGTCTGTCTTATCTCTATTGAATGTTGTTGAAAACTTTGTCAATGATTAATTGATCTAATTGGTTTGAGTTTATGTTGGCCCTCTCTTTTCCATCTGATTGATCAATATGTTTGTTCTTACCAAAAAAACCTACATTGTCTTTCATCCTGTAGCCTCACAGAAAGTCTTTATAAGTCTTTAGAAAATGTAGTATAAATCATTTAACTTTGTTCTGGTTTGAAGTTGTTTAGATATTCTGTCTTTTGACTTTCTATATAACGTTTTTTATTTGTGTTCTTTTTCATATTTATTGTATATATTTGAGATATACAACATAATTTTTTAAATACATAGTGAAATAGTTACTATAGTCAAGCACATTAACATGCCCGTCATCTTGCATAGTTACCTTTTATGTATGTATGTGTTAAGAGCACCAAAAGTGTACTCTCAGCAAATTTCCAGTATGCAGCACAGTATTATAACTATAGTACTTATTTTGTATATTAGATCTCAAGACTTATCCATCCTACATATGTGCAAGTTTGCACCCTTTGACCTACATCTCCCGGCTTTTCCTTCTGCCCCCCATTTCTGGTAACCACCATTTTATTCTGTGTCTATATATTTGACTTTTTAAAGATTCTACATATAAATTACATCTTGCAGTATTTTTCTGTAGGTGGCTTATTTCATATAACATAATTTCCTCCAGGTTCATCCATATTTTTGCAAATGGCAGGATTTTTAAATATATAAACATATAATATTTAATTATATATTTATTTACCACAACTTCTTTATTCATTCATCTGTAGATATACACTTTGTTTCTACATCTTGGCAATTTTGAATAATGCTGAAATGAACATTTAAAAACAGATACATCTACAAAATCCTGATTTGTCTTTCAGTGTATACTCTGCAAAGGAATTGCCAGGTCATATCTACATTAACTGTTAAATTGAACCTTCCAATTTATTCTAAAAAAAACTTTTTTTTGGATTTTGATTGGGGTTGCATTGAATCCCTTTATCAATTGAGGTGGGTGAGTTAACCTCTTAATTACATTGAGTCTTCTAATCCAAGAATATGATATGTATCTCCATTTATTTAGTGCTTTTTTTTCTTGGAATGTTTTGCAGTTTCTAGTTTATAAGTTTTCCATGTTTTTATTTGATGTATTTCTAAATATTTGTTATGCTATTGTGAATGAAACATTTAATTTTTTTTTTTTTTTTGTGAGATGGAGTCTCGCTCTGTCACCCAGGCTGGAGTGCAGTGGCTCGATCTCAGCTCACTGCAAGCTTCACCTCCCGGGTTCACGCCATTCTCCTGCCTCAGCCTCCCGAGTAGCTGGGACTACAGGCACCTGCCACGACACCCGGCTAATTTTTTGTATTTTTAGTAGAGATGGGGTTTCACCGTGTTAGCCAGGATGGTCTCGAACTCCTGACCTCATGATCTGCCCACCGCGGCCACCCAAAGTGCTAGGATTACAGGCTTGAGCCACCGCGCCTGGCCGAAACATTTACTTTTATGTTTTAATTGTTGGTTGTAGTTATATAGACATGGAATTGATTTTTATTTAGTGAACTTACATCCTGCAACTCCGCTATATTCATTTGTTAGTTGTAGTAGCCTTAGCGTTATCTAAATACATGATCGTGTCATCTATAAATAGTTTTACTCCATTCTTCCAAACATGTATTATTTTATTCTTTCTTCTTCCTTTATTAACAACTCAGGAAATTTATCCAAGTGCAATGATAAATAAATATCCTAAGTGCCAATGTTCTAGATTTGTTCTCAATCTTACATAGAAAGAGCCTTTCACTATTTAATATGTTGTTGGTTGTAGGTTTTTCATAGATGTCCTTAATTAGACTGAGTAAGTTTCCTTCTTTTCCAAGAGTTTATTTTTACCATTTAAGGATGTGCAACTTTGCCAACTGCTTTTTCAGCATCTGTTGAAATGATCATATTCTTTTTTCCTTTAATCTCTTAATATGGTACAATACATTGACTGATTTTAGAATGTTAAACCGATCTTGTGAGATACAGAAATATCACTCCTATATGTCTATTTCCTCTTCCTCCTTTTTGTGCTATTATAGTTATATGAAATACATCTATATATACTTCAACCCCCAACAATGCATTGCTATAATGGTTGTTTAATTTTATGTCTGTCAAAGAAGCTTAGAAAAGAAAAGAGAGCAAGTCTATGCTTACAAACTTTGTTACATTAACCTGCTTACTTACCATTTCTGGTTTTCTTCATTTGTTCCTTTGTATTTGAGTTACCATATGGCATAATTGACTTATTCCAATAGAACTTTGCTCTCACTCAACTTTTTGCTGTTATTTTCAAATATCTTTCTTTTCTGTATATTCTCCAGAATACAATACATATTGCTTTATACAATAGTTTTTTGTTTGTTTGTTTGTTTTTTGAGACAGTCTGGCTCTGTCACCCAGGCTGGACTATTGGACTATAGTGGCGTGATCTCGGCTCACTGCAACCTCTGCCTCCCGGGTTCAAGCAATTCTCCTGCCTCAGCCTCCTGAGTAGCTGGGATTACAGGTGCCCACCACCACACCTGGCTAATTTTTGTATTTTTAGTAGGGACAGGGTTTCACCATGTTGGCCAGGCTGGTCTTGAACTCCTAACCTCAAGTGATCCAACCACCTCAGCCTCCCAAAGTGCTGGGATTACAGGCATGAGCCACCACGCCCAGCCCTATACAATAGTTTTGTTTTGGTTTGTTTTGTTTTTTTGAGACAGAGTCTTGCTTTGTCACCCAGGCTGGAGTACAATGCCATGATCTTGGCTCACTGCAACCTGCACCCCCCAGGTTCAAGAAATTCTCCTGCCTCAGCCTCCTGAGTAGCTGGGATTACAGGTGCCTGCCACCGTGCCTGGCTAATTTATGTATTTTTAGTAGAGACAGCGTTTCACTATCTTGGCCAGGCTGGTCTTGAACTCCTGACCTCGTGATCCACCCGCCTCGGCCTCCCAAAGTGCTGAGATTGCAGGCGAGAGCCACCGCGCCCGGCTATACAATAGTTTTTAAGTCAGTTTAGAGTAGGAGAGTGTTGACAAAGAGTCAAACTCTAAAATACTTGAAGAGACTTATTCTGAGCCAAATATGAGTGACCATGGCCCATGACAGCCTTCAGGAGGTCTGAGAACATGTGTCCAAGGTGGTGGGTGTGCAGCTTGGTTTTATACATTTTAGTGAGGCAAGAGACATCAATCAGATACACTTGATAAATACATTGGTTTGGTTCAGAAACGCAAGACATTTTGAAGTGGGAGGCTTCCAGGCTATAGGTAAATTTAAACATTTTCTGGTTGACAGTTGAGTTTGTCTAAAAGTCTGGTATTAACAGAAAGGAAATGTGCAGGTTAAGATAAGATTGTGGAGACCAAGATTTTTTGAAGTCTCGTAGTAGCTGCCCTTAGAGACAACAGATAACAAATGTATCCTATTCAGACCTTTACAAAGTGCTAGACTGTCAGTTAATCTCTTCAGGATTGGGAGAGCCAGGAAGAAAAAGATCTAGCTATGTTAATAGAGATCCTTTACAGATGGAAATTTTCACCCACAAAGTTAAGACAGCTTTGCAGGACCATTTCAAAATATGGGGGAGAAAAAAAATGTTTTGAGGTAAAATCTTTTGATTTTCTTAATCACGTAATATTATGCCAGAGTCAGATTGGAAAGAAAGTCACAGTATATAGGGTTAAATGAAATCCATCTGATGAGAATTTATGGTTTATAGAGCATGACTCCCCAGACACCTTAGATAGAAATTTGGGCAAGATAAAACAAAATCAGAGCTTAGTCCTCAAGAGAGAAGAAATATGTATTTATACTGTCTTTTAATGTTACAAAATTGCCTTTATCATGGCTTTGTTTTTTCATGTGGATCTGAATTAGCACATGATACCACTTTCTTTTCATTTTCAAAAACTGCCTTTATTAAGTGTCTTGTCAGCTTGGTTCACTAGCAACAAATTCAGTTTGTTTTAATTGGAAATGCCTTAATTTTGCCTTCATTTTTACCCCTGGGTTTATGATTCTTGGTTAACAGTTTTTTTGTTGCTGTTGTTTTTCCTATCAGTGCTGTAATAGGTAATCTTATTTCTTTCTGGCCTCCTTTGCTTCTGATGAGAAGTCAGATCTTATTCTTAGAGTTTCTTTTATGCATGACAAGCCATTTTTCTCTTGCTGTTTTCATGATTTTCTTTTTGTCGTATTTCAGCGTTTTTGCTATGATGACTTGGTATGCGTCTCTTTGCATTTATATTACTTAGAGTTTGTTGAATTTTTAGTTGTTTAAAATTATGCTTTTAATCAAATTTAGAAAATGTTCAACTATTTTCTTTGAATTTTTTTCTGCTCTGTTCTCTGTATCCTCTTCTTGATTTCCTGTTAAACATGTGTTTGTATGGTAAATGGTGTCTTGTGCTTGTCTGAAGCCCTGTTGAATTTTCTTCATTTTTTTTTCTTGTTTTTCATATTAAAAAACTTTCTCTTTCTTCAAGTTTGCGATTTTTTTTTTTTTTTTTTTTTTTTTTTTTTTTGTCTGCCAGTTGAAATCTGCTGTTAACCTTTTCTGGCAAAATTTGTATTTCGGTCTCTGTCATTTTCAATTCCAGAATGTTATTTGGCTCTTTTTAATAATTTCTCTTTCATTATTGATAATCTCTATTGCCATGAAAGCTTCCTTTACATCATTAATTATGGTTTTCTGTTTTTCCTTTGGACATATTTGTAATGGGTGCCTTGAAGTATCATCTTTTAAATCTGACATCTGGGCTGTCTCAGACATAGTTTCTGTTCCCTCACTTTATTCTTGTGTATATGTCAAACTTTGTTTCTTTGCATGTCATGAATTTTTTTTTCTTGAAAACTCAAAAATTGAGGTAATATATTCATTAACTCTGGAAATTTACTCCCTGTATCTTGTTTTTGTTCTTGTTTAATTGTTTAGTGACTTGCTTGAACTATTGTAAGTATTCTTCTTCCTTAATGTGACTCTTCTGATGTTTCATCTCACAGGATGCCGGCTTTAGAGTACACAAAGGTACCATGGGATAACAGTAGCTTTAGCAGAGATGTATTTGTCAGTTTCCCTGATTTCTCAGTTAAGCTGTCTGTCTCATTTGGTGTCACAGCAAATTGTTAGATTTTATTAATTGCCAGCTGTTTGTTCTGTAGTTTTTGGTGTTTTCTTTCTAAATTTTTCATTTTTAATTTGCATGGGTACATAGTAGATGTATGTATTTATGGAGTCCATGAGATATTTTGATACAGGCATGAAATGTATAATAATCACGTCATGAAAAAATGAGTTATCTATCTCCTGAAGCGTTTATCCTTTTTATTATAAAGAATTCAAATATACTGTTTTAGTTAATTAAAATGTATAATTGAATTATTTGGACTATAGTTATATTATTCTATCAATATTAGGTATAATTTATTCTTCTTATTTTTGTACCCATCAACCATCCCCACCAACTAAAAGAACCCTAAAAAACTTAGCAGCCTCTGGTGATGAACCTTCTATTCACTATCTTCATGTGTTCAATTGTTTTGGTTTTTACATCTGACAATAAGTGAAAAGATGTGATGTTTGTTTTTCCATGCCTAGTTGATTTCACTTAACATAATGACCTCAAGTTTTGTTCATGTTGTTGCAAATGACAGAATCACATTGTTTTATGGCTCTTCTACGTACTTCATTATGTATCAGTGTAACATTTTCTTTATCCATTCGTCTCTTGATGGACATGGTTTTAGTCTGTTTTCATGCTGCTGAAAGAAAGAGATTTAACTGACTTACAGTTCCACATGGCTGGGAAAGCCTCACAATCATGGTGGAAGGCAAAGAGGAGCAAGTCTTGTCTTACATGGATGGCAGCAGTCAAAGAGGGAGAGTTTGTGCAGGGGAACTCCTCTTTTTAAAACCATGCATCTCATGAGACTTATTCACTACCATGAGAACAGAACGGGGAAGACTTGCCCTCATTTCAGTTGTCTCCCACCAGATCCCTCTCACAACATGTGGGAATTCAAGATGAGATCTGGGTGGGGAGTGGGGACACAGCCGGACACAGCCAAACCATACCATTCTGCCCCTGGCCCCTCCCAAACCTCATGCCCTCACTTCTTAAATCCAATCATGGCTTCCCAACAGTCCCCCAGAGTTTTAACTCATTTCAGCATTAACTCAAAAGTCCACAGTCGAAAGTCTTATCTGAGACAAGGCAAGTCCCTTCCACCTATGAGCCTGTAAAATCAAAAGCAGGTTAGTTACTTCCTAGATATAGTGGGGATTTAGGCATTTGGTAAATAATGCCCTTCCAAATGGGAGAAATTGGTCAAAACTTTTATAAATAAAGTTTCGGTACCACAAAAGAAATAGCACGTGAATATAAAATTTTCTTTTTAATTCTCAGCAAGGCAATGTACTTCTATAGAAGGGTGCACCCTTACAGATAGAGCACTGGTGAGCACACACTTGGACAAAAGAGGGGAAGGGGTTCTTATCCCAGATGCATGTGTGCTCTGTCATTCCCTTATTTGCTAGAGTTAGACAGCACAGGCTAAACTAATTCCAATTGGCTAATTTAAAGAGAGTGACTGGGTGAGTGGTTTGGGGAGTCAGGGTGGAGCAGGTAAGGGTGAAGCAGGTAATTGGAGTGAGTCAGGATGGAGCAGGTGATCAAAAAAGTTGCTTTACGAGGAAGTTAAGTTTAAAAGTAGAAGGCAAAGAATTGAACATACTGACATATTGCTGCTTTGAAGAGAAATTTAGAACTCATATCTAATAATTCCCTCCTTTTGCATTTTCCTTACAGCTTTCTCTTCAAACTTCTTTAACATGTCTTGGCTTAGTTGTTCTGCTTGATTTTCCAAAAGAAGCTTCTCTGGATAAGGTGGAGGATAATTAAGGGAGGTTTTAGTAAGTGCTGTTTCTATGAGCCTCTGCACCAACCCACGGATGCATGGTATGACACAGCACCTAACAAGAATAAGTACACCCATTAGGGCTGCGAGGGAAGTAAGAATTGAGGCTGTCCTTTCCATTTACTAAACCACTTTTCTAGTCATCCTTTAAAGGGGTCATTTACCCCTGACTTGCTGGCTAACTCATTGGATAGAGCAGTCAGACCTTGCAATGCCTTTGTTATACTTCCATCTGGGGTGATGTTGTTTGGGATGAAGGTACAACATTGAGTTTTAATCATGATGCAAACTCCTCCTCTTTCTGCTAATATCATGTCTAAGGCTATCCTATTTTCCCAAGCCATCTGGCCAGTAGCCCCTAATTGCTCAGCTATTCCTTTAACAGCATCTCTAGTGTAGTTAATAAATCACTGTTGGTTGTAGTAGATGTGGTTTATCCAGTCTACATTTTTATTAGTTTTCACCCACCAAAATATTGACTCAAATCCTGCAGCTATTTGATTTCCGGCTTTAAACTGATCTGGTATTCCCCTTGGGACTCCAATCGCGTTATATAGACGTGAGAGTCAAAAGACCCATAAGGGACTTCTCTCGCTTCATAATGTCTTATTTTTCCTTCCTCTGATTGATGAAATGCCAGGATGAAAGGGATAGCCAATTGGACTAAAGAACAAGTGACACTCCAGTTATTCAGCAGAGTGTCCAGTAAAGGTCCACCACAATACCACCACACATCTGCTCAGGGATGAACAAGGGCTGACTGATTGATAAGCTCTTGAAAATTCTTAAGCTCACTGCATCCCTTCAGGTCTCCAAGTAACACTAAGTTTCCTCCCTGTCATGAGAGACATGAAGTGAACTTAGTGTTGGGAGACTGAAGCTGGATGGCCCTCTGGGGCTAACCCACAGGGTGCCAGATTTCGGGATATAGCAGAGAGAGAGCGTGGCACCACTTTTTACTCCAGGCTATAAAATCCTGGAAAAGAGCTACTATGCAGCCCATGCCTGGTCAACTGGAAGACCACCCTAGTGGAAAGGGGACAATCTGGGCTTCTGGCCTGCCATGCGCACAAGCATAACAATTGCTTTTGTTTAACGTGCGGATGGAATATTTGATCCATTCCAACCAGGCATTTGCATTTTGGTATCCTGTCTTAATTGCCAAAGTTTGTTTTAAGTCTTTAACTTCTACGATAGCTATCTTGTTCTTGTGGTTAGATGGAGGAGGAGCAATTATCCTGTTGTGAGAGATTTTGGAAGAAGGCTTAGAGGAATGTGGAGGTGGTGGGGGATCAAAGAAATGCATTTCAAAGAACCTAATAGGGTCTGTCCCTGAAACCTCAGCCCCCATACCATAAAACCAGCTTAAAGAAGGGAAGAAAAGGGGAAGAATCTTGAGGATTCGAGATAATAACCTGTATAGGATTGCGCTGGTTTAGCTGATAGTTTGGGGGGCTGGGGAGTGCTGTCCCTCTAGTAAAATGAATGTATGGTTTTAGGAAATTACAAAAGCCAATTGGGGCAGTCCATCCTTGCTCTTTAGTGGTCCACAGAATGTTGGACCAACTATGGAAAAGCTCTGCACTGGGGGGACAAGACTCCTGGTTGACACTGGAGTCTTTATGAAAATCTCCCTGGATTAAGCGGTCCCAATTCACTAATGCCCAATCTGAGGAGAGTCAGGAGGGACAGAGGTACTTTTCTAAAGTAGAGAGCTGTCTTTGACTTGGCAAGTCCCCACAGGGTATAACAAGGCAAGCATCAAATCCAATAGTTTGAGGTGAAGTTGACTTGGTTATGTTAATAACTAGATGGTCAGCAATAGAGTGAGGAGAGAAGAAAGAGTAATAGAATAGATGAAAGAGAGTTAAATTTTTCTTAGCTTTGGTTTGGTAGGGTTTTCCCCTGGGACTATGGCCCACAAATCTGGAGGGGGTGGCGCTTTCTTGACTGGGGTGGTTTGAGTCCATTCCCTTTCCTCTCTATGAACAGCAGTCTTGGTGGTTAGCAGCATAAAGTAGGGTCCTTCCCAGGCTGGCTTGAGTTTTCCTTCTTTCCACCGTTTGATGAGCACATGATCCTCAGGCTGGTGCTGGTTTACCAGAAATTCTAGGGGTGGTACCTGTGCTAAAAGATGTTTAGTTTTGAGGGAAAGGAAAGTGGAAGATAAACCAAGTATATAATTTCTAAGAAACTGATCTTTTGTTTTAAATGTGGGGACATCAGCAGTCGACTTTATAGTCCTTGGTGCCTTCTCACTGAGAAATTTCCTTTAGCACCTATTTTTATTAGTTTTTAGACCAAAGAAAGCCAAACGCCGTTTCATATTTGACAATGCTTCCTGTATGATTTTTATACCAGATAAGCTAAATTTCACCTTTATATTAGTGTGTTATTAATGCTAAACTCAATTTTAATGAAACCTTGTAGACATATTTATCCAATTTTAATGTGTGACAATAAAGTAAGATTTTTATAGACACTTTTTTTTTTTGAGACGGAGTCTCCCTCTGTTGCCCAGGCTGGAGTGCAGTGGTGTGATCTCAGCTCACAGCAAGCTCTGCCTCCCGGGTTCACGCCATTCTTCTGCCTCAGCCTCCCAAGTAGCTGGGACTACAGGCACCTGCCACCACGCCTGGCTAATTTTTTGTATTTTTAGTAGAGACGGGGTTTCACCGTGTTAGCCAGGATGGTCTTGATCTCCTGACCTCGTGATCTGCCCGCTTCAGCCTCCCAAAGTGCTGGGATTACAGGCGTGAGCCACCGCGCCCGGCCTTATAGACACTTTTTAACCTTTTATAATTTTTGTTAAAGAGCAGGATAGTGATTTAAGAAAAACCTGTTGTGCTTTTACTTTAATGTCCAGTTCACAGAAAGACTGGATGATCCCCCTTTAACAATAAGTTTACACACAGAATTTCTTTTACAATTAACATTTTAGAACTTGCTTAAACCTTTAAAACAAATTTTTTAACCTTTTAATATAGGTAAAAAATCCACATTCTTATGTCGCTTTATAATCCTTTTACCAAAAGTATATTTTACTTTCCTTGCATACAAACTGTTACTTCAATAGTTTTACATTCAGGAGGCCTAATTACTTTCAAATTATACAGTATTTCTTTCATAAATTCCCTTTTATAACTTTTTTTTCCACGACTTTAACAATCTTCAACATACCTCAACCTTCTGACTTGTTACAAACATCCCTTTCTTTAAACAACCAGTTAATTTATTTTAGGACAAGAATTTACCATATAACATTCTTTTTATATAAATTCTTCCCCTCCCCCCACTTTTTTTTTTTTGATTCTTCTCCAAAGCAAACTTTCTTCATGTCTGTGGGCTAGACTGCCTAAGGCCACAAGATTAGAAGTTAGGATAATACATGTTACACTGTTAACTTTTAGCAAACTTTACTTTTGTTGAAAACCTTGTAAGTTTGGGATTTCAATTATCCTTTGCTATTAATAAGACCTTGTTTAGTCCAAATTAACTTAGAGTTGGTGTAGATGGTTCCTTCCTGGTTGTGTAAATACTTAAAGCTTGGCTGAGTGCAAACATCTTGCCCGTTTGAACAGACCAATTATTAGGCAATTTTCCTAACGCTGCTTCTACAAGAGTTTCCCTATCAATGACTGAATACCCATTGTGCCTTTTTCCCTCAATCACCCAGGAGGAACCATCTATTGTCCTGTCCTAAAGGGAGTTCCTCCTAGGTATGGTCTGGACCTTTCTATAGTAATTAATTAAGATTTAGATTCCCTGTTAGGAAACCTGCTGCATTAAGGGAATTTTTAGTGGTTAATGTTGAATCATCTTTTTTTAACAGAATCTCCTCATACTTCCTTCTGTTGGCAAAGCAGTTGTCGCTACAGATTGAATGTATTTGGGCCATCCACATGTTACCGGGTTAAGGATTTTTGATTAGGAAGGCTATGGGTTGTCAGTGGCCTCAGTGCCCTTGGGCTATGCCCTTGTTTACGCTGACAAGGAGGTGGTATTGGAGTGTTATAGGGTCATTGAGAAGGAATGGGGTACACTGTTTTCTCTTTATTACTTCTCTCTCTTTCTCTCTTTGACTTTCTGTCTCTTTCTGACTCCTTCTCTCTCTCTGCCTTCCTTCTCCCTCCCTCCATCCTCTCTATCCCTCCTCTCTACTGGTCTTTCCTTGCCACTTATGCTGCTGTTCTCCCCTCTCCTTTACCTTTCCCTAGAGGAGGGACCGGCAGGAGTGGAACTACTCTTCCTTCCCCCAAGAAGAAAGAAAAGTGGGGGTTTCTGTGAGGTTCAACCCTTGAAATTAGCGGAAGTCTCAACCCCTCAAACCAGGGGTGCCTTGCCTTGCCTGCCCTGGAAGTCTCAACCCCTCAAACCAGGGGTGTCTTGCCTTGCCTGCCCTGGAAGTCTCAACCCCTCAAACCAGGGGTGTCTTGCCTTGCCTGTCCTGGAAGGTTGACCTGTTTCCCCCCTTTTCCCTTCTGAAGGTCCTTTGCACACTTCCCACTCACAGAGAGGACCCATTCACTCCATCCAGCAGCAGGGCATGTCACCATACACATGAACAACACTGCAAGCAGGGTTGTTTGTGATCATTCATGCACACACACATTCAGCCCTCCAGAATCTGACCACCAAGGAAGTACTTTACTGGCTCCAGCAGCTTCTCCTTCCTTGGTCTCTGCACAGAGTCATCGCCGCAGTATGTGAGGATCCTTCACCCTAGGTTGCTGGCCAGTTTCCTTTCACGTTGCTGAGAGCTCGGTTTATTCTCCACACTGGGTGGGTCCTGATTTCTCACCCCTGAGGCTGCCATAAGGAGGCGGGGCATGCCTCCTCACTAGGGAGAACCAGAGACCGCCCCCAGAGGGGAATGTAATCACGGGTGAGCCCCTAAATTGTTATAAAGTTTCGGTGCTGCAAAAGAAATAGCACATGAATATGAAATTTTCTTTTTAATTCTCAGCAAGGCAATGTACTTCTATAGAAGCGTGCGCCCTTACAGATGGAGCGATGGTGAGCACACACTTGGACAAAGGAGGGGGAGGAGTTCTTATCCCTGACACATGTGGCCCCTGCTGCTGTGTCATTCCCCTATTAGCTAGGGTTAGACCACACAGGCTATGCTAATTCTGACTGGCTAATTTAAAGAGAGTGACGGGGTGAGTGGTTTGGCTGGAGTCAGGGTGGAGCAGGTGATGGAAAAATGTTTCTTTACGAGGAAGTTAAGTTTAAAAGTAGAAGGCAAAGACTTGAACATACTGACATATTGATTCTTTGAAGAGAAATTTAGAACTCATATCTAATAAAACAAATGAGCTACAGGGCCCATGCAAGTCTGAAATCCAGTGGACCAGTCAAATCTTAAAGCTCCAAAAAGATCTCCTTCAACTCCATGTCTAATATCTAGGTCACATTGATGAAAGAGGTGTTCCCATGGTCTTGGGCAGCTCTGCTCCTGTGGCTTTGCAGGCTACAGCCTTCTTTCCAGCTACTTTCACAGGCTGGCATTAACCATCTGCAGCCTTGCCAGGTGCACAGTGCAAGCTCTCGGTGGATCTATCATTACGGGTCTGGAGGATGGGGGCCCTCTTCTCACAGCTCCGTTAGGCAGTTCCCCAGTACAGACTCTGTGTGGGGGCTCCAACCCCACATTTGCCTTCTGCACTGCCCAGCAGAGTTCCTCTATGAGAGCCCTGCCCCTTCAGCAAATTCTGCCTAGATATTCAGGCATTTCCATACATCTTCTGAAATCTAGGCAGAGGTTCCCAAACCTCAATTCTTGACTTTTGTGCACTCGCAGGCTTAACACCACGTGAAAGCTGCCAGGAGTTGAGGCTTGCAACCTCTCAAGCCACCGCCTGAGCTCTGTATTGGCCCCTTTTAGTCATGGCTGGAGCAGCTGGTCCCTAGGCTGCACGTAGCATGGGGACTCTTGACCTGGCCCACAAAAACCACTTTTTATTCCTAGACCTCTAGGCCTGTGATGGCAGAGGGGGCAGGGGGCTGCCCTGAAGATATCTGAAATGTCCTGGAGACATTGTCCCCGTTGTCTTGGGGATTAACATTCAGCCCCTTGTTACTTATGCAAATTTCTGCATCCGGCTTGGCTTGAATTTCTCCTCAGAAAATGGGATTTTCTTTTCTATCACATTGTCAGGCTGCAAATTTTCTGTACTTTTATGCTTTGCTTCCCTTATGAAACTGAATGCTTTTTACAGCGCCCATAACAGCACCCAGCAGCACCCAACTCACCTCTTGCTTTGCTGCTTAGAAATGTCTTCTGCAAGATACCCTAAATAATCTTTTCCAAGTTTAAAGTTCCACAGATCTCTAGGGCAGGGACAAAATGCCATCAGTCTCTTTGCTAAAACATGACACAAGTCACCTTTGCTCCAGTTCTCAACAAGTTCCTCATCTCTGAGACCGCCTCAGCCTGGACTATCAATATTTTTGTCAAAGCCATTCAACAAGTCTCTAGGAAGTTCCAAACTTTCCCATATTTTCCTTTCTTCTGAGCTCTCCAAACTGTTCCAACCTCTCCCTGTTACCCAGTTCCAAAGTCACTTCCACATTTTTGGGTATGTTTTCAGCAATGCTCCACTCTACTGGTGCCAATTTACTGTATTAGTCTGTTTTCACACTGCTGCAAAAGACACACCTGAGACTGGAAAGCTTACAGAAGAAAGAGGTTTAATTGACCTACGGTTCCACGTGGCTGGGGAAGCCTCATAGTCATGGTGGAAGGCATGGAGGAGCAAGTCACATCTTACATGAATGGCAGCAGGCAAAGAGAGAGAGCTTGGTAGGGAACTCCTTTTTTTAAAGCCATCAGATCTCATGAGACTTATTCACTATCACTAGAACAGCATGGGAAAGACTTGCCCACATGATTCAGTTACCTCCCACTGGGTTCCTCCCACAACACATGGGAATTCAAGATGAAATTTGTGTGGGGGCACAGCCAAACTATATCAGACATTTAGGTTGCTTCCAAATCTTGACTATTTTGAACAGTGCCATAACAAACATAGGAGTTCAGATAGATCTTTGATATATTATATTCCCTTCTTTGGGGCATATACCCAGGGGTAGGGTTGACAGATCATAAGGTAGGTCTATTTTTAGTTTTTTAAGGACCCTCCAGACAGTTCTTAATAATGGTTGTATTAATTTACATTCTTATCAACAGTATATGAGGGTTCATTTTCTTCATATCCTCATCAGCATTTTTATTGCCTGCCTTTTGGATATAAGCCGTTTTAACTGAGGTGAGATGATATCTCACTATAGCTCAGATTTGCATTTCTCTGAAGATCAGTGATTTTGAGTGCCTTATCATATGCCTGTTTGTCATTTGTATGTCTACTTTTGAGAAATGTCTTTTTAAATCTTTTGTCCATTTAGATATTTTCCTATAGAATTGTTTGAGCTCCTTATATATTCTAGTTATTAATCCCTTGTCAAATTGGTAGTTTATAAATATTTTCCCTGATTCGGAGGGTTGTATCATCACTTTGTTGAATGTTTTCTTCACTGTGCAGAAGCTTTCTAACTTTATATAATCTCACCTGTCCAGTTTTTTCTTTGGTTTTCTATGCTTGGGAGTTATGACTTAAGAAATTTTTGCCTAGATCAATGTCCTAGAGAGTTTCCCCAATGTTTTATTCTAGTAGATTCATAGTTTGAGATCTTAAATTTAAGTCTTTAATAAATTTTTATTTGATTTTTGTATATGGTAAGAGATTGGTTCTAGCCTCATTCTTCTGCATATAGATCCAGTTTTCCCAGCACTATTTATTGAAGAGACTGTTCTTTCTTCAGGGTATGTTCTTGGCAACTTTGTTAAAAATGAGTTCACTGTGGGTGGGTGGATTTGTTTCTGGGTTGTTTATTTGCCATTGGTCTATTTTATGCCACTGCCATGCAGTTTTGATTACTATAGTTCTGTAGTATAATTTGAAGTCAGGTAATATGGTTTTTCCAGTTTTGTTTTTTTTGCTTAAGATAGCTTTGACCTTTCTGGGTCTTTTGTGATTCCATATAAATTTTAGAATTGGTTTTTCAATTGTTGTGCAGAATTTCACTGGTATTTTGATACAGATTGCATTAAATCTGTAGATTGCTTTTGGTATTATCAACATTTTAACACTATTAATTATTCTAATCCATGAACATGGAATATTTGTCTTTTTTTATGTCCTCTTCAATTTCTTTTATCAGTGATTTACAGTTTTCATTATGAAGATCTCTTACTTTTTGGGTTAATTCCTAGGCATATCATATTGCATGTGGTTATTGTAAATGTGATTACTTTCTTATTTCTTTTTCAGATTCTTCACTGTTGGCATATAGAAATGCTACTGATTTTTGTATGTTGATCTTGTATCTGGCAGCTTTACTGAATTTATTTAACAGTTGTAGTAGGTTTTTTTTTTTGTAGAGTTTTTAGGTTTTTCCAAATACAAAATCATATCACTTTCTAACAAGGATAATTTGACTTCCTCCCTTTCAATTTAAATGCCCATTATATCTTTCTCTTGTCTCATTGCTCTAGTCACCACTTCCAGTACTATGTGGAATAACAGTCATGAAAGTTGGTATGTTTGTCATGTTCCAGGTCTTAGAGGAAAGCCTTTCAATTTTTCCATTCAGTATACTACTAATAGGGAGCCTGTCATATATGGCTTTTATTATTTTGATTTATATTCCTTCTATATCCACTTTTTTTGTGTGTGAAGGGATGTTGAACTTTATTAAATGCTTTTTCAACATTAATTGGAATCATCATATGGTTTTTGTTCTTCATTCTCTTGATATACTCTATGACATTGATTTGTATATTTGGAACCATCCTTACATCCCTGGGATAAATCTCAATTGGTCATGATGAATGATCTTTGTAATGTATATTTTAATTTGGTTTGCTGGTATTTTGTTGAGGATCTTTGCATAAATATTTATTAAAGATACTGGCTTGTAGTGGTCTTTTTTTTTATGTGTCTTTGGCTTTTTTATCAGGGTAATTCTGACTTCATAGAATAAGTTCAGAGATATTTTTTCTTCTATTGTTTTGACTAGATTAAGTAGGATTGATATCAGTTCTTCTTTAAAGGTTTGGTAGAATTCAGCAGTTAAGCCATTGGGTCCCAGGCTTTCATTTACTGGGAGACTTTTTATGATGGCTTCAATTTCATTACTTGCTATTGGTCTATTCAGATTTTGAATTTCTTCCTGTTTCAGTCTTGGTAGGTTTTATGTCTCTAGGAATTTATCCGTTTCCTCTAGATTCTCCAATTTATAAACACATAGTTGCTCATAGTAGCCACTAATTATCTTTTGAATTTCTGCAGTGTCAGTTGCAATGGCTCTTTTTTTTTATGTCTGATTGTATTTACTTGGACCTTCTCTCTTTTTTTCTTAGCCTGGCTAAAAGTTTGTTAATGTTGTTTAACTTTTCAAAAAACCAACTTTTCATTTATCTTTCGTATTGTATTTTTTCATTTCCATTTTATTTATTTATGCTTTGATATTATTTCTTTTTTTAACTGATTTTGGGTTTTGTTTGTTCTTACTTTTCTAATTCTTTAAGGTGCATTGTCAGTCTTTTTGTTTAAAGTTTTTGTTCTTTTTTCACATAGGCTCTTATATCTATAAAATTCCCTTTTACTACTGTTTTCATTGAATACCGTAGGATTTGCTATGTTGTGTCTCTATATACATTTTTCATTTTTTTTCTTAATCTCTTCATTGACTCACTGGTCATTCAGGTGCATATTATTTAATTTCTATGTATTTGTATAGCTTCAAAAACTTCTCTTTTCATTTTTAGTTTTATTCTATTGTGTTCAGAGAAGATGATTGATATCGTTTTAATTATTTGGAATTCTTTCAGATTTTTTTTGTGGCCTAACATACTGTCTGTCCTTGAGAATGATTATTGTGTTGAGGAAATGAATGTGTATTCTACAGTCATTGGGTGAAATGTTCTGTAAATTACTAGGCCCATTTGTTCTATAGTGCAGATAAAGTCTGATGTTTCTTTGTTGCGATTCTGTTTGGGAGATCTGTCCGTTTCTGAAAGTTTGGTTTGAAGTCTCCAGCTATTTTTGTATTGTGGTCTCTCTCTCTCCTTATCTCTAATAATATTTGGCTTATATAGCTATGTGCTCCAGGGCCAGGTAAATATACATTCGAAGAGAATTGGATCCCAAGTCCAATATTACTGTATTTTTTGCAGACTCATAGAGACACAGCCTTGGTGGCCTTTTATATGATCTGCAATAATTCTTTGGATAACCAGCCAGAGACTCTTGTTAGCATCCCTTACTTTCTCCCAAACAGAGTCAGTCTCTCTCTCTCTCTCTCTCTCTGCTGAGCCACCTGGAACTGAGGATGCAGTGACACAAGTACTCCTGTGTTTCCCTCTACTGGGACTTCACTGGGTTAGAATTGAAGCCAGCACAGCACTGGATCTTGCCCAAGGTCCATTGACTTATGTTTACTCAAGGCCCTAGGGCTCTCAAATCAGCAGGTGGCAAAGCCAGCCATGTTGGTGTCCTTCCCTTTAGGACAGTGAGTTCTCCCAGGCCCTGGGCAGGTCCAGAGATGCTGTCTGGGAACCAGGGTTTAGAGTCAAAAACTTAGAAATTTGCCTGATGTTCTACTCTGCTACAGCTACACTGGCAAGCAAAGCACAGTATAAAGTCCTTCCTACTCTTCTCTCTCCTTTTCACAAGCAGAGGAGCCTGTCCCTGTGGGCACCACCACCGCCGGCCCATGGGGGAATTCTGCTGGGCCATCTCTCATGTTCACTTAAAACCTAAGGGCTCTTCGGTCAGTTTGTGTGAATTCTCCCAGGTCTGAGACTCACCCTTCAGGGAAGTCGGCTGTCTTCTGGCCCAGGGCACATCCAGGAATGCTGTCCAAGAGCTTAGGCCTCAACCTGGGCACCCCAAGGGCCTGCTTGTTGCTCTACACCACTGTAGCCAAGCTGGAACCTAAGGTGAAAGACAAAGTCCCCTTTAATTTTCCCTCTGCTTTTCTAAAACAGGAGTCTTTCCCTGTAGCCACCATAGCTGGGAATATACTGAGTGACACTTAGAGTCGGCACACCTCAGAGCCCATTGTCCATGGCATACTCCCGAGGTATCACTGCTACTTATGTAGGGCCCAAAGGCTCTTTAGTCAGCAGGTGATGAATCCTGCCAGTACTGGGTCATTCCTTTTTGGCCCAAAATGTGTTTAGAAATGTCATCTTGGAGCTAGGTCCTAAAATGGGGGCCTCATGACTCTGCCTGGTGCCCTATCTTACTGTGCCTGAGCTGGTATCCAAGATGCAAGCCATAGTTCTCTTTACCCTTTTCCCTCCTCCCATTAAGCAGAAAGAAGGAGACACTTTCACTGCTGTGAGCTGCACTGCCTGGAGTTGAGGGAGGATTGGTGTAAGCACTGCTTTAGCTGCCCTGGCTAGTGTCTCCCTAGGTTACTTGCCACCCCAGTCCTAGTCCTCTGGCTCTAAGTCCATCCCAGCACTAGGAGTTGTCCAGGAATTGCAGTCCCTGCGTCCTAGACTGCTCTTCAAGCGTACATAGGACCCCAGAGCACTTTGGTCTGCAGTGGCAAGGCTTGCCAAGAAACTCAAGTTTGGACCAATGGGATGGGCCATTCCCCTCTGGCTAGGTCTGGTCCAAATGTTGCTTCTGTATGTGGTCAGTGGCTGAGCCCTGCACTGCTTTGCTCTCTGCTATGATAGGGTAGCACTCATTTCAATGCTAAATCCCCTCAGTCACTACGCTGTCCCTCCTCCAAATGCACAGACTCTCCAGACTGCAGGGCTGCTGCCAAAGGCATGGGAGAGGGGGGGTATCATTGATTCAAGACAGTCTCTCTGACCCTCTTCAATGCCTTTTTTTAATTATATGAAGTTAAAACTAGTTACTGTGATTGTGATTGCTCATAGTTGCTCAGGTTCTTGTGATAGTCCTTTTTTGTGTGCAGATAGTTGTTAAAACTTGGTGTTTCTGAAGGGTTACAAAGAATGTAAGCTTCTATTTCACCATCTTGCTCTGCTATCCACTCTTGTTTTTGACCATGCCCTAGAGAGTGAATTTGCAAAGCTGCTTATTGTTACCATCCCGGAATTGAAAATTTCTCACTACTTTTGATTATCTGAGATTCTGTTTATTTACCTGAGCTGTTACTTCTGGAGTTCAACATTAACCTAACTTTCTCTAATTCTCTTGGTTTCTACAGAGAGTATTAAAATACATGTTTGAACATGGTATGTTGATTTGTTATGAGTGCTAACTTTTTTGCCATGTCTCAGAAGTCAGACAGCACTGTCTTGTTTAATACTGTCTGAAATCTGACACATAGGTCATTATGTTGGTATACAATTTGAGGCTAGCTCTTTCACTGTTGTGTGTGTAGTCATCGCAAGCATAGATTCTTTAGGGACTTTATTGTGTTAAAGATGTTTAGCCATATTAAAAGGTAATTACTCATTATCAGAGAGCATTCTAACATCCAGCTCTTGCTGACTATTTGGGCTCTAGTTGGAAGCCTGATAGGGTTTGCCTCTTTGTCCCCACCCAAATCTCATCTAGAATTACAATCCCCATGAGTTGGGGGAGGGGCCAGGTGAGAGGTGACTGAAACATGGGTGTGGACTTCCCCCTTGCTGTTCTCATGATACTTCTCATGAGATCTGGTCGTATCAAAGTTTGTGGCACTTGCCCCCTCACTCTCTCTCTTCCTCCCACCATGTGAAAAAAGTGCTTGATTCCTATTCTTCTTCTGCCCTGATTGTAAGTTTTCTAAGGCCTCCCAGACAGGCTTCCTGTTAAGCCTGGGGAACTGTGAGTCAATCACAACTCTTTGATTCATAAATTACCCCGTCTCAGGTAGTTCTTTATAGCAGTGTGAAAATGGATTAATATAGAGCCAATCTTGTTATCAATTAATGTGAATTCTTAGATGTTAAGCTATTTTCTATGTAATCCATCAAATTTGTCTATTATAATTCATTGTATTTGTGATATCAGCTGTCTCACCATAGTTCTGCAAAAATTTTAATGTAGTAAAAGTAGTCCTACTTAATATTACTATTTCATGACTTTTGTTAATAGAAAATTTGAAAACTTATGTAAATAGACAAAGTGCCTGACCTTATATAAGCAATATATAATTATGATATGCTGCTTTTGTTCTTATTAAGTTAATATTCATTCGTGTATACATATGAAGTTGTATTAGTCAGGGTTCTTTAGAGGGACAGAACTAACAGGAAGGATATATATATAAATATTAAGGGGAGTTTATTAAGTATTACCTAACATGATCATGAGGTCCCACAATAGGCTGTCTATAAACTGAGGAGCAAGGAGAGCCAGTCTGAGCCCCAAAACTGAAGAACTTAGAGTTGGATGTTTGAGGGCAGGAAGCGTCCAGTGTGGGAGAAAGATGTAGGCTGGGAGGCTAGGCCAGTCTCTCTTTTCCACGTTTTTCTGCCTGCCTTATATTCGCTGGCAGCTGATTAGATTGTGCCCACCAGATGAAGGGTGGATCTGCCTTCCCTAGCCCACTGACTCAAATGTTAGTCTCCTTTGACAATACTCTCACAGATATGCCTGGGATCAATACTTCGTATCTTTAATCCAATCAAGTTGACACTCAGTATTAACCATCACAGAGGTGAACTTGAAATTGGTGTGATTAGATACCATTTGGTATGTCACAAAAAAAGGCCTTGCCCAAGTATTTTTTTTCACTTTTTTTCTTTTTTGTGTGTGTGTGTGAGACAGAGTCATGCTCTGCCACCCAGGCTGGAGTGCAGTGGTGCGATCTTGGCTCACTGCAACCTCTGCCTACCCAGGTTCAAGCAATTCTCCTGCCTCAGCCTCCCCAGTAGCTGGGATTACAGGCGTGCACCACTGTGCCCAGCAGATTTTTTGTATTATTAGTAGAGATGGGGTTTTTCCATGTTGGCCAGGCTGGTCTCAACCTCAGGTGATCCACCCACTTTGGCCTCCCAAAGTGCAGGGATGACAGGTGTTAGCTGCCGTGTCCAGCCCACATTTTTGATTGCATTTTCTCTTTTAAACATTTTGTTAGAAAAAAGAAAAGATAATTGTTATTGCTAAAATAGATACAGAGAAAGTGATAATTTTTTGTTACCATTCCCCTTCTGAGTATACTTCCAGCTGAACTTCCAGGTATGCATTAGGAGCAACCAGTTATATAGGTACCCACATTCTCCTGTTGTTCAAGCAGACGTGTACTTTTTGTTACTCTGCATTTTCATGTATTGTAGTCCCATATAGACACATGGGGAATTTGCTTTCACTTTTTTTATCTTAGGAAAACAAGGTTATAGTGTATATATATATATATGTGTGTGTGTATACATATGTATATATATGTATATATGTGTGTATACACATGTATATATGTATATATGTGTGTATACACACGTATATATGTATATATGTGTGTATACATATGTATATATGTATATATGTGTGTATACATATGTATATATGTATATATGTGTGTATACATATGTATATATATGTATATATGTGTGTATACATATGTATATATGTATATATGTGTGTATACATATGTATATATGTATATATGTGTGTATACATATGTATATATGTATATATGTGTGTATACATATGTATATATGTATATATGTGTGTATACATATGCATATATATGTATATATGTGTGTATACATATGTATATATGTATATATATGTGTATACATATATATGTATATATGTGTGTATACATATATATGTATATATGTGTGTATACATATGTATATATGTGTGTATACAGATGTATATATGTATATATGTGTGTATACATATGTATATATGTATATATGTGTGTATACATATGTATATATATGTATATATATGTATATTATTCAGTAAATTGCTTTTCTACTCAAAAACTTTATGTATATCCTTCCAGCTCAAATTTTGTGTCTCATGTAAACTAATATTTAACTTTCTTATTCCCTCAAATACAGAATTATCCACCCCCGCCAAAAAAAATTCTTTATAAATGTGTTCCTTTGGCCCATCTTTTAAAATTATTTTTGCTGTTATGACAAAGCCCCTTTATTCCTTAGTGATGGTATAATAATTTTTACATATTACTTTAGTCTTGAGGTCAGCTTGATTAATTTTACCATCTTATCTTGGCTCATAACCTGCAATAACGTTTTGCCAAATACCAGTAGTAAATTAATATTTTTTTCTCCACCTATATTCTTGACCTAAAATTGTAAAGTATTTTCAGGCAAATGAACATTTTTTACAGTGTTGAATCTTTCAATACATGATTACGGGTATATGTCTAGTGATCCTTTATTTTATATGATACTATAAAGTTTTAAATTCACTTAATACGCTTGCTAAAGTATTTTTTACAATGTTATTGATTGCTAACTTACCTTTTAAGTTTTCTGTTGTCGGTCAGTTTTTATTTTTTGCAGTTGTATGTTCTACTTGATTAGACTACATAGAAACTATTTTTTAACCTATGTCTTTTTTGCATACGTTTCTAAATTGTTGGCTTCTATTTATTTTAAGTTGTATTATTTTGAATTGTCTCTATGGATAATAGTATTTTTAATATAGGTCCCTTGAAATAATATCACCAAATATTTACCACATCCATATTGTGATGCAAATTAGCACAATAGCAACCGATTGCTTATGGATCCTCACTTCATGCCTCACCTCCCAGTCCTTGTATTTGAGGCCAAGGTTGTTCATTTCTGCTTTAGTGGGAACATACATTAAAACTTCTTTGATGGGCCTTGATGTCATTTGTCTTAATACTGATTATTAACCATAGACTTAAATGAGAGTGCTGACCATGCTCCAATGTAATGATAGTTAAGTGCTGGAGTAGTAAATAATTCTGGTAGGGATTAAGTGAAACAAAATAAAAATCTAGAGGGCAGTGGCTGACCCATGGAAAGCAATGCAAATATAGGAATTCTTATATTTTTATTCTGTTTTAAGTCCTATTGTTTTTGTTACTATCAGGTAAATATATTCTCCTTTTTACATATGGAGTATCATCTTATTTAAATGACCTAAATATTCATGCTTCGATTTTCAAATGTTGAGCTCATGTAAGGAATTGTGTGGCTATGTTGTAAATTAAGAGTATATGTGTTGATTATTTCTAATTAACATCAACTTTGTTCAGCAACACCTCATTATAAATGCTTGAATTGTACTGTTTAAATAATTTTAGTTTTAAAATTTCACTTAGGGTGTATTCATTTTATAAAGATTCATGGATCTACACACATGCTCTGTGTACTTTTCTGTGTGTATGTTATGCCTCGACAGAAATAAAACAAACACCACCCCACAACAAAACAGTAATCACCTGGGTTTAATAGACCAGATACCAGTTCTTACTCTTTATTATCCCAGAGTTGCCTTTTTCAGCTCTATATAAATAGCAACTAACAGTAATTTTGCTTTCTTCAATTTACTACAGTATTGCATTTGTATTTAGTAATGATTATAGCTAGATTATAAAATTTAGAAAACTCAGCCACTTTACAGTATATAGTCTGCCTATCCCCCGCAAGGATATATAGCAGGTTATAAAGACTTTTTCTTTATTGGTAAATATTTCTTGTTTTTTTTAAAATAAATATTGAAATAGTTGATTCTTATGTCTTAATAATTTTATATAACTTGTTTATCTTGTCAGTATAAGTAAACCTTAATTAAACAAGTATAACCACTCTCATTAGTTATTGTTATTATTAGCTTTAATGCAGAATATGTATATTATCTTCTTTTGCATATGAGTAAATCTCACAGCTTTTACAGGATCAATCACTTGTTTAAAATCCTAAAGCAAATGATTGGCCTGGCTTCCTTCTTACCTAAGAAATGTATATTTTCTGATAAGAACTATCATTAGTTTTTTTTAGCCTAACTAGTCAAATTAAGTAAAAATATATTAAAAATAAATTGATGACATCCCCCACAAATGTTTGTTTCCATATCTTTGTTTTAACCCATGTTAAGTATCTGTCCCCTCTATTTTCACATTCTTCTTCATGCTTAAACATGTATACAAATCTAGAACATTGCACAGGTTAGGGACCGAGTAGGTATGTATGGAATCAATGATATACACATATGTACATGTATGTATTCTGATAGATACATAGATAACCAGGATTCTTGACATTGATGCTTTTCTTTATTTTTTTAACTAGCAAAACAGTATCACAGTATACATATCACGTAGCAAATTGATAGTGGAATAGAGGTATTAATCTAAGGATTTTAGCAGAATTACTCAAAGTACTTACATGCTGTTAGGTATATGTCTTCTAAATAGGAAATTAATATAGTATGAAAAAATGTGTTTTGTCAAGAATGGAAATAATACTGTGATGATATAGTTATGTGTTTCTCTGTGGCTCTTGAGTTTCTCCAAGTATTTTCATATACGTTGACTTGTTTACACCTCATGAAAATGCTGAGGTGTAGAATTACAAGTAGAATGCACAGCTCAAATGTCTTGTAGTGAATTAATAAGATAATGTACATGCTGCAAGTACTCCATCTATCACGTAAATAAGCATCAAATTGGTGTAAATTATTATGATAATTAGAGATATTAATATCAGGTATTTTTCCCCAGGATAGAAAATTAGAGGCTTTTATTCGTTAGATCACTTATTAAGCATTCCATAGCAAGACAGTACTCTAAGTAACTCGAGGTTTTAAGTGAATTTTATTTTCTAATAATACACATAACATTTTTTCAACCTCATAGGTGATACAAGGTAACTATATATGGTGAAAAATGAAAAACTAATCTTCTCCCACAAATTATTCAATTCTCATTAATTTTTAAGCAATGTTACCTGCTTCATTGATAGAACTTAATAGCATATTAAACTGCAGTGAAAGTTGCTCCTGGATATTTTCAGAATGGAGTTGTTTGCTAGTCACATTAAAACTAGATCATGTTTTATCTCTTAGGAATACAATATAATTTCATTAGGGGTGTTTCTCTCCTCTTTCCCCTCCACTCTCTCCCCTCCCTTACCCTTCCTTCCACCATGGTTTATATTTTAAAATTAAGCTCTGTTTTGTAGGTATGATGATCTTGTCTCTGTGTGTGTGTGTGTGTGTGTGTGTGTGTGGTTGTTGTTTTTTCCTTGATCATTCCAAAGGATCTTTAACAGAAGAGTATACTTGTTTAAGGTGAGATTACATCTGTTCTATTACATCGAAAACCTTCCTGTAATATGCTTCTTTTGCTCTTATATTTTTTCAGCTTTTTGAGGTATAATTGACAAAATATTGTATATATTGAAGGTGTACAACTTGATATTTTGATATATGTAGACATTGTGATACATTTACTGAAAACAAGCTAACACATAACCTCACATAGTTATCATTTTGTGTGTATATGGTGAGAGTATTAAGATTTACTATGTTAGCAAATTTCAAGTATGCAATACAGTATTAACTGTAATTACAGTGCTGTACATTAGATCTCCAGAATTTATTCATCTTACAACTGAAAGTTTCTACCCTTCGATGAACATCCCCTCTTTTTCCTCACCTCCAGACTCTGGTAACCACCATTTTACTCTCACCTTCTATGATATTAACTGTTTAAGGATCTACATCATAAGTGAGATTATATAGTACTTGTCTTTCTGTGTCTAGCTTTTTTACTTAGCATAATGTACTGCAGTTTCAACCATGTTGTTGTAAATGGCAATATTTTTTTCTTTATTATGGCTGACTTGCATTCCATTAGCTAGCTAGCTAGATAATGTTGTTTTCATATCTTAGCTGTTAGGAATAATGCTGCAATGAACATGGGGGTGCAGATATCACTTCAGGATAATGATTTTATTTCCAATAAATATGTACCCAGAAGTGGGATTGCTGGACATAGGTAATTCTATTTTTATTTTTTTGGTATATCTACATATTCTTTTCTATAGTGGCTGTACCAATTTGCATTCCCACCAATATTGTAAAATGGTTCACTTGACACCCTGACCAACACCTATCTTTTGTCTTTTTGATAATAGCCATCTGAGCATGAATAAGGTGATATCTCATTGTGGTTTTAGTCTTCATTTCCCTCATGATTCATGATGTTGAGCATCTTTTCACTTATCTTTTTAGCCACCTGAATGCCTCCTTTGGAAAATTGTCTCTGCAGATTCTCTGCCCATTGTTTAATCTGTTTGTTTTTTGTGCTATTGTGTTATATAAGTTCATTATATATTTTTGATATCAACTCATTATCAGATATATGGTTTGCGATTATTCCATAGTTTGTCTTTTCAATGAGTGGATTGTCTCCTTTGCTGTGCAGAAGCTTTGCAGTTTGATGTAATCTCACTTTCTACTTTTACTTTTATTGCTTGTACTTTTAGGGTCATTCTAAAAAAAATCATTGCCAAGAACAATGTAAAAGAATTTTTTTCTATGTTTTATTCCAGCAGCAGTTTTAAGGTATTTTGTCTTATGTTTAAGTATTTAATTCATTTTGAATTGATGTTTGTGCATGGTATGAGAGTTCACTTTAATTCTTTAGCATGTGGATATTCAGTTCGCCCAACACCATTATTAAAGAGTGTATTCACTCCTCCTTATGTATTCTTGGTGCCCTTGTCAATGATTAGTTTACTTTGCATATGTGGGCTTATTTCTGTGATCTCTTCTGTTCCATTGATCTATGTGTCTATTTTTATGATAGCACAATACTGTTTTTATTACTGTAACATTGTAATGTAGTTTAAGAAATGTGGTATACCAAGGGTTTGTTCTTACTCAAAATTGCATTGGCTCTTCAGAGCCTTTGTGTTTCCATACAAATTTTAGGATTTTTTAATTTTTATGAGAAATGTCATTGGAATTTTGGTAAGGATGGCATTGTATCTGTGGATCACTTTGTATAGTATATACAAAGTATAAAATATATATATTTTATATACAATATATATATATAACTATATATACACATAAAAAATACAAGTATAACCCTTGTATATTGTAAGTGGGGCTGTAAATTAGTATAACTATGGAGAACATTTTGTGGGTTCCTCACAAAACTAGAAATAGAGCCACCATATGATCCAGCAATCCCACTGCTGGGTATGCATGGACATATTAACAATATCCTTTATTTTTTATTTCTGGGTACATAGTAGGTGTATATATTTGTGGGGTACATAGCATGTTCTGATACAGGCATGCAATGTGAAATAAGCACATGATGGAGAGTAAAGTACCAATCCCCTCAAGAATTTATGCTTTGATTTACAAACAATTCAATTATACTCATAAAGTTATTTTAAAATGTAGAATTAAGTTATTGACTATACTCATCCTATTGTGCTATCAAATCTTAGGTCTTATTTATTCTAACTATTTTTTGTACTTGATAACTATCCCCAACTCCTAGTCCAGACCCTACTATTCTTTCCAGCCTCTAGTAACCAGACTTCTACTCTCTATGTCCATGAATGCAATTTGTTTGATTTGTAGATCACACAAATAAGTAAGAACATGCAATGTTGCCTTTTTTTGTCTGGATTATTTTACTTACATAATTATCTCCAGCCATGCATGACAGCTAAACAGCTAATATCACACTGAATGGGGAAAAACTGAAAGCCTTTCCTCTAATATCTGGAACATGACAAGCATGCCCACTTTCACCACTGTTTTTCAACATAGTACTGGAAATCCTAGCTAGAGGAATAAGACAAGAGAAAGAAATAAGGGGCATTCAAGTTGGAAAAGAAGTCAAATTATCCTTGTTTGTAGATGATATCATCTTATATTTGAAAAAACCTAAAGACTGCTCCAAACAACTATTAGGACTGATAAACAAATTCAGTAAAGTAGCCAGATACAAAATCAACATACAAAAACCAATAGCATTTCTATATGCCAACAGTGAGCAATGTGAAAGGAAATAAAGTAATTCCATTCATAATAGCAACAAATAAAATTAAATATCTAGGAATTAATTAAACCAAAGAAATGAAAGATCTCCTCAATAAAAACTATTAGAAATTGATGAAATAAATTGAAGTTGACAGGAGAAATGGGAAAATATTCCGTGTTCATGGATTAGAAGAATCAGTATTGTTAAAATATCCATACTGCACAAAACAATCTACAGTTAAATACAATCCCTCTCAAAGTACCAATGCACTCTTCAGAGAAATAGAAAAATCAATTCTAAAATTTATATGGAACCACAAAAGACCCAGAATGGTGAAAGCTATCCCAAGCAAGAAGAACAAAACTGACAGAATCACGTTACCTGACTTCAAACCACACTACAGAGCAATAGCAATGGAACAGCATGGTACCTGCACAAAACAGACACATAGACCAGTAAAACAGAATGGAAAACCCAGAAACAAATCCACACACCTACAATGAACTGATTTTCAACAAAGGTGCCAAGAACGTACACTGCAGAAAAGATGGTCTCTTCAATAAATGGTTCAGGGAAAACTGGATATCCATATGCAGAAGAATGAAAAAAGACACCTGTCTCTCACCGCATGCACAAATAAAATCAAAATGGATTAAAGACTTAAATCTAAGACCTCAAACTATGAAACTACAAGAAAACATCAGAAAAACTCTCCATTACATTGGTCATGGCAAAGATTTCTTGAGGCATATCCCACAAGCGCAGGTAACCAAAGCAAAGATGGACAAATAGGATCAAATCAAGTTAAAAAGCTTCTGCATAGCAAAGGATAAACTCAAGAAAATGTAGAGAAAACCCACAGAATGGGTGAATATATTTGCAAATTACCCATCTGACAAGGGATTAATAACCAGAATATATAAAGAGCTCAAACAACCCTGTAGGAAAAGATCTAATAATCTCATAAAAAATGGGCAAAAGATTTGAATAGACATTTCTCAAAAGAAGACATACAAATAGGAATACAAAAAGGTGCACAATATCATTGATGATCAGAGAAATGCAAATCAAAAATACAGTGAAATACCATCTCACCCCAGTTAAAATGGCTTATATTCAAAAGACAGGCAATAACAAATGCTGGCAAGGATATAGAGAAAAGGGAACCCTTGTATATTGTAAGTGGGACTGTAAATTAGTACAGCTATGGAGAACATTTTGTGGGTTCCTCACAAAACTAGAAATAGAGCCACCATATGATCCAGCAATCCCACTGCTGGGTATGTATACCAAAAAAAGAAGCTAGTATATTGAAGAGATATCTCCACTCCTGTGTTTGTTGCAGCACTGTTTACAATAGCTAACATTTGGAGAGCAACCCAAATGTCCAACAGATGAATGGATAAAGAAAATGTGGTAATCATACACTAGGGAGTGCTATTCAGCCATAAGAAATAATGAGATCCTGTTATTTGCAGCAACATAGGTGGAACTTGAAGTCATTACTCTAAGTGAAATAAGCCAGGCACATAAAGACAAACATTGCTTGTTCCTGCTTATTTGTGGGATCTGAAAATCAAAACAATTTAACTCATGGAGATAGAGAGTAGAAGGATGGTTACCAGAGGCTGGGAAGGGTAGTAGGGTGTGGGGAGAGAGGTGGGGATGGTTAATAAGTACAAAAAAAAGTAGTTGGGAAGAATGAAAAAAACCTATTTGATAGCACAAAAGGGTCACCATGGTCAATAATAATATAATTGCACATTTAAAAATAACACAAAGGCTATAATTGAATTGTTTGTAACATGAGATAAAGGCTTGAGGAAATGGATTCCCCATTTTACATGATGTGATTGTTACCCATTCAGGCCTGTACCAAATCATCTTGCGTACCCCATAAATATATACTCCTACTGTGTACTCACAAAAGTTAAGATAAAAGATAAAAAATAGAGAAACCCTAGCCTACACCATAGTCATGAAAGTTAATACCAACGCCTTTTTCTAAGACTGTTATAGTTTCAGCTGTTACATTTAAGTTTTAAATGCATTTTCAGTTAATTTGTATATACGGTGTGATATAGGGTCCAATTTTTCTTTTATACGTTGATATGGAATTTTGTCAGCGTAGTATGTTTGAAAGAATATCTTTTTCCTCATTAAATTTTTATACTACCTTGTTAAATATCAATTGATTACCAATGTAGGGCTTTCCTTCTGGACACTCAATTCTATCTCATTGATAGATCGATGAATATCTCTCCGTAGCATCACACTGTCTTGGTTATTATAGCTTTTTAGTGAATTTTGTAACCAGAAAGTCTGAGTCTTCTGTATTTCTTATTCAAGGTTGTTTTGGTTATTCTTCATCCCTTGTACTTCCATATGTATTTTAAGATCATCTGTTTCATTTTTGAGTACAAGCAGTTGGAATTTTGATAGAGATTGCATTGAATCTGTAAATTAGTTTGGGAAGTAGTATATCTTAACATTATTAAATTTTCTGATCCATGAACAGGAGAGGTCTTTTTTTTATGCCTTTAGGTCTTCTTCAATTTTTTTCAGTGATGCTTTGGAAATTATAGTCAATAAATCTTGCACTTCTTTTTTATATTTCTTCCTATGTATTTCATTCTTCTTTTTATGTGATTATGATTGAATTATATATCCTTAAATTCACTTTGGATTGTTCATTGCAACCATAAGGAAATAAAATTTATTTTTGTATATTGATATTTTTGTATCCAGCAACTCTGCTGAATTTGCTTATTAATTCTAATAAAGTTTGTGGATTTTGATGAATTCACAATTATTTCATTCATGAATAGATACAGTTGTACTTATTATTTAACAATGTAGACCCTTTTAATTTATTCATTTTGCCTGATCATCCTAGCTAGAACTACCTGTAAAATGTTTAATAGAAATGATTAAAGTGAATATCTTTGCTTTCCTATTGATACTCGAGGGAAAGCATTCAGTCTTCAACAATTATGTATGATGTTAGTTGTGGGTTTTTTATACATGGCCCTTATCAGGTTTAGTAAGTTTTGCTCTATTCTTAGTTTTGGGGGCATTTTTATCATGAAAGAGTGGTAGGTTTTGTCTAGTGTTTTTGTGTGTGTGTGTATTGAGAAATGAATGGTCTTTCTCATTTCTTCTATTGATATGTTGTATTATATTTGTTTTATTTTCAGATGTTAAGCCATCTTTGCATTCCTGGAAAAAAATCCCACTTGGTCCTAGTGTGTAATCTTGTTTGTGTGTTGCTTGATTCAGTTTGGTAGACATTGTTTTGTGTGGCACAAGAAAGTGAGCCCACTAAATCACACAACAAATCATCCTAATGAATATACACTGTAACTGCCCCCCCCATAATATAAATGGAGAAGCTCCTTTGCTTCAAGGATTATTTTCTGATCTAACCCCACTCTCCACCTAACACTAACTCCTACCCAAATCTAACATCCCCCCACCTGAAGTTTTATTCCTGTATTTTTCCTCTCTGCTCTGCAGTTGAGCCCTTGGGTACCAAGTTTGATGGGTTTTGGTGGCCAACTCTTCCAGGGCTATCCTGGAAGCCATCCAAAAACCAAACTCACTAGAGACTTTTGGTGTAAAAATTGAACAATTTAATAGTCCCTAATTTTTCTGTAACATCTCAAAGTATAATTTTGGTAGACACATGAGTCCTAGTTCAGGCTACTATAATAAAGTACCATAGACTGGGTGGCTTATAAACAACAACAGTTTATTTCTTATGCCTCTGGAGGATGGAAGTCTGAGATCATGATGCTGGCATGATCTGATTTTGGTAAGGGCCCTTTTCTGTGTTGCAGACTGCCAAATTCTTCAATTCTCATATGGCAGAAAGAGCTAGCTAGCTTTCTGACTTACTAAAAGGGCACTAATCTTATTCAGGAAGGTTTCACCTTCATTACCTAATTACCTCCCAAAGTTCCCACCTCCAAAAACCATCAAATTGGGGGTTATGATTTCAATATATAGATTTGGGTGAGGTACACAAACATTCAGACAATAACAGATAAAACATGCTAAATCATTAAGCATGTATACACACAGGTTTTATTTTTATGCCATTCTTGTCTCTTCTTCCACCCAAACCAGATGGTGAAGAATCACTATTCAGCAAACATTTTTGATCTTAAGAATATTATCATGGATATCTCATAAATATTTTTGCTTAATGATGAAAAACTCAACTTTCAATCCTTTATGGATTGCATTGGAGTGTATCATTTCAAATGAGATTCTAATCTGACAGTTTTTCCCAAATATCTAATGAACAAAACAAAATATAATGGGCCAGGCATGGTGGCTCACACCTGTAATCCCAGCAGTTTGGGAGGCCGAGGCGGGTGGATCATGAGGTCAGGAGATTGAGACCATCCTGGCTAACATGGTGAAACCCTGTCTCTACTAAAAAATACAAAAAAATAGCCGGGCTTGGTGGTGGGCACCTGTAGTCCCAACTACTCGGGAGGCTGAGGCAGGAGAATGGCGTGAACCCAGGAGGCAGAGCTTGCAGTGAGCCAAGATCACACCACTGCACTCCAGCCTGGGTGACAGAGTGAGACTCCATCTCAAAAAAAAGAAAAAAATATGTGTGTGTATATATATATATATATATATAGTGAACCAATTTCATTTTATTGGTGTCTGTCAATTTTTGAGCTCAAAACACATTATTAAAATTATTGCAATTGATCACAAATTCAATTCTTTATATAGTGAATACCCTTTCTATAATTTCTTTTTAGGTTTACCTTGATTACTCTCAGAAGTACATTATCACAAATGGAGTTTTAATAATAATTTGCCAAATTCTCAAAAACTTTTAATAGGGCTTTCGAGCTTCTTATATATAGAAAATACATGCAAATGTTTAAAATTTAACAGCTTTATAATATCAGATTTTCATATTCTGTGGCATGGGTTGCTATTTGTTTAAACTCTTCAGTATTCTTCAAACCTTCTGTTTATAATTAATCTTTATAGCATACATAATTTTCAAATAAGTTATGAATATATATTTAAAAGGGGATCTTAAAATACTCATTCCGCAATATGGCTCTTTTCAAATTTAAAAGTGCATAATGGATATCCATGTAGCTTAATTTATTTTAGGGTTTTACATTCCTACTTAACACTAAGTCATGGTTATCCTTCTTTTCAATCTGATTCTATTGTGTTATATCTTTAAATTCATTTTTTGTTGCCCATGCAAAATGCATTAGTTTGCATTGCCTGGGTGTTTAATTATATTTTGCTTTACAGACATGACTGTGCTCAACCCTATTAGATGATTAATTCTGTTTAAGAATTCTTTGTCAAATCTTATATAATACTCATTGTTGTAATTAATGTAGGATCAATATCTAGAGTGGTAAATATGCCCCATTACCTTTCTTTTAGTTCTCGAGTAATATTGTCTAGATTATCTCACCTAAGAGTTATATACTTTTCCAGGTGAAATTTAAATGTATTTTTAAAATTCCTAATAAGGTAACATGACATTTTAATTTTTAATTTAACTCTTGTGCAAAATCAAAGATTTTTTGAGAAAATATAACAAATTTTGATATCGACATTCCCTAAGCCAGATAATGTACATATATATTTTTGTGAACT
This sequence comes from Symphalangus syndactylus, assembly GCF_028878055.3. NCBI lineage: Eukaryota > Metazoa > Chordata > Mammalia > Primates > Hylobatidae > Symphalangus > Symphalangus syndactylus. The sequence continues at coordinate 148,559,612 of NC_072447.2, read as the reverse complement.
ACTTTTAGTTGTTTAGAAAAAGTTTATGGTTTTTTGTATAGAACTTGAGTAATTCTTACTAAATATAATTCTAAATTTTCAAATGCTGTGAACTGTAAATTCATACTAAATTTGGTTAACTTTTCAAAATAATTAATGGTGGTGTGATACTGATGAAATTATAATTTATCTAGTTTTATTTTCAGTCTGCCCAACCTGCTTAAGACTGTTTTAGAGGAGAAAGGGAGATTCATGGGTTTTATGCTTTGATAATATCATTCATAGTCACAACAGGTAGTTATTAAAACCGAGGGAGATAATAGACTTGATTTGCATCTAGGCTTTCCTCCCCACCCCTCATATTCTGCCTGCTAGAACCCTTCTGTGCAATCTGGGCCCTTGGTTAGTCTCTTTAGAGAGGAATTTTTGCCAGATTCTCCAGATTTCCATAGCCAGTCACCTGAAACCACAACATATGAGAGATATTTAGGTCTCCAGCCACCTTAGCCTCTTTGCTGTTCCTCAGACACCCCCGTTACAGTCTCCCTCAGATTTTTGAAATGATTGCTTGCTCTTTCTGAAGAGTCTTCCTCCCAGCTCTCAGTTGGGTTGACTCTTAAAACTCAAGGATCTTTGGTCCAATGTCACCTACTCAATCATGCCTACTGTGACCTCTCCAATTAATAGAGCATTCTCATCTTTGTCTTTAGCTTTCCCAATCTCCCACCCTGCTTTACTCACTTGCTTCTTTATCTCATATCACATATTGCATTCTAGCACGGTTTTTCATTTATTCATTATGTTTTCTGTAGAGTGAACAATTGTCTAGGCTTGCTTGGAAGTAAGGGGTGGAGGAGTTTCCCAGGTTGTGGAACTTTTCAGTTTTAAAACCAGAAAAGTCCCATGCAAACTGGGATGAGTTGTCTTAGCTTGTTTCCTTGTCTTTCTCCTCCCAGCAGAATGAAACCATCATGACTGGAGATCTCTGGTTTGTTCAGTGATTTATCCCACACATAAACAGTACCTCACACATAGGCAGTTAATATTTTTTTTCTGAATGATGGAAGGAAGAAACAAAGAATAAGAATTACAGTGCTTACATCTTTGTAGCTAGGCATGTAACTTCTAAATGGGTCTGCTGTATGATATTTTTGGAGAACAGAATCAAATTTACTAAAATAATATAATTACTTAGGTTTCTGAGTCACTTTTTGGTTCACAAACATATGATTTACCCCCTATCCTGCCTCATTTAATTCTAGTGGCAGTCCTGCAGCATAGAATGAATAATATCTATGGCATCAGATGTTTTTGAGGGTAAAGAGAGGTTATTCCCATTAAGGCATTTCCACACTCTGTGACACCTGAGTAAACGTTCAGTGAATGTTTCTAGCTACATTATGATTGCTATCATTATTGTTCTTTTATTATGATAAGATAGTCATTGCCTTCTTTCTCGGAATGGGAAGTTTGAGACTTAGAGAAGATTAGTCACTTGTTTCAAGTCAGAAAACAAGCTGGTGCTAATGTTTTTAAAGATTTTCTTTGTCAATTTGTTCAATGCAATGTCAGTTTCTCTTAGTGTAACCAGAGAAAGATTTCTAAGCTGTATACGTAGATATGTCCATATTTTAGTTTTAAAATACAAAAATATAATTCCTAATTGTGCATTGTTATGTGAAAAAATGTGTATTATAGTGTATTATGTGTCTATGCAAATGTATTGGCACCTGTGATCCTTGAGACAAACTTCTAAATTAGCAATAATGGGAGAATCTCTTCCATAAGATTGATGTGATGATTAAGACAATTACCAGATAAAAGCACTCAGCACATTGTCTGACTCATTGTCACTCTCAGTCAATTCTAATTGTATTGGTTTTATTACTATTAATACTATTACCATTTCTCAGAATAGGGATTTTTATTGCCTGGGAAATTTGAAGCTAGGAGGAGTAAACTTCGTAGATGATGAATGACTTTTCTGTGTTTAAATAAATACATAAACATAGATGTATACTGACATAGTGTTTAGAATTGCATTTTACAAAGCTGGATCTTATAATACGCATTCTGCAATTTGATTTTCTCACATAGCAATACATTATAGATATCTATAGAGTTTATATTCATATGTTTATATTCATGGTTTATATTCATGAGTCTTGAAATCCACAGATGAATGTTGGTACATGTTCTGATTTCCAATTTTTCCTCTCTCTGATGTCAAAATTATTTAATATTGTTGGTGCTATTAGTTGTGTTCCTGAGATCTACAGAAAGTTACCAGAGAGCATTACATGATATCTTAATTCTTAGAGCTTGAAACTACAATTTAGACTCTTTTCTTGCAGAAGTCTTTCTTTTATTCCTTGAATACTCTCATCTCATTATGCTTTGAGATCAGTGTTAGCAATAGTTTCTTAAGTTTACCTAAATATCCCATTGGGGTTTCTATCATGTCAATACTACAAAGAATTTTAATAAAATCATTTTTGCAACAGGGCTTTCTCTTCCACCAACATGTACATAACTCCGAATATGTGTACTGTTTCATAATTCTCCAAATAGTTTTTACTTGTCTTCATTTCTGTATTGAATATTACCTAATCAATTTGTGCATGAGATTTATACAATTTTTGTGGTAAGTAGAATTGAGTAAAAATTGATTTTTTGACGATCACTACCTATCATAAATTTATTAAGTTATTTATATGTATTTTCTGTCTCAACCTAATGACTCTCTTATTTCCCAAAGACTTTTTAGTTTTCTCAAAATGATTAATACCTGATTTCAATGTATGGAGACGTAAAAATGAAACCACTTAACATTTTATTATCATCAGTTAATTGCTTTTTATTGCAGACCAAAACCAGCCAGTCAGCACTACTCCAGGCTGTTTTAGGGATTATGTCCTTCCCTTCTCATTGACACGTGGTTCTTTAGACCTGTGATGTTCGTGCATATTCAGGTATGTGAGTGCCGCATGAGGAGTTCGAATAGACTATATTGCCATTTTATCCATGAGTTTCATTAGCATTTACTACAAGTCTAAACATATCTTCTGTTATCAAGAACAGTAATTTAATAATGTGAGTAAATTCTATTAAGAATGCTTACAGGTTGATGGGTGCAGCAAACCACCATGGCATGTGTATACCTGTGTAAAAAACCTACACGTTCTGCACATGTATCCCAGAAATTAAAGTATAATAAAAGAAAAAATAAGAAAAATTGCTTACCCAAATTCTTACATGTCGTTTGACAAGTGAGTTGTTTTGAATAGGAAAACAGTATGATATGTTTTGAAATTTGAAATTACTTGAATTGGAATCTTATGATATAAGGTACTGATTAGGATTTTATCTTTGTTTTCATTTCCAAAGTATCTTCATATATTTGTCTCAATCAATCATAAACTAAAAACAACAGTTAACTTCTCCAAGTCAAAAGTTTCCTTGTTTGAGGAGACTCCTAATCTGTCTTGTTTGAGGTCAAATAGCAGTACATTGGCAATATTTATCTTTTCCTGGGAAAAAAATATAATTTGTGTGTGAATTTTTTGAATACTTATTTAAAATTAATCCCTAGGTATATTATAGTAGTTCTTGTTTGGTTAATATGTTTCTATTGAATTTCATGTCATGGAATGCAAAATTGGTTCAATACATGTCCTGTGGTTTGAATATGCTTTGTTGAGCACCACCAAGTCTCCTATTGAGATTTGATTCCAAATGTTGGAGGTGGGGCCTGGTGGGAGATGTTTGGATCCCAGGGACAGAACCCTCAAGAATGGCTTGGTGCTGTTCTCAAGGGAGAGTGAGCGCTCAGTATAGGTTTCCATGAGAAATGGTCACTGAAAACAGCCAGACACTTCCTCCTCTCTCACCAGATATCGTTGCCAGCAGCAAGCTTCTTGTAGAACCCACAGAGTCATGAGCCAAATGAACTTTTCTTTATAAATTACCCAGCCTCAGATATTCCTTTATGGTAATACAAACGTACTAATACAATACACGAATCAATAAATGTGATGCATCACATTAACAAAATGAAAGCAAAAAAATATATAATCATCTCAATGGATGAGGAAAAATCATCAGACAAAACTCAACATACTTTTATGGTAACACTCAGCAAATAAAGGTCATATATCACAAGCTGACAACTAAGATCATATTCAATTGTGAAAAGTTGAAAGCCTTTTTTTAAGATTAGGAAAAAGACAAGAATGCCCACTGGTTACAGTAGATAGCTAGCCAGGCATGAGTGAGGCAGGTGAGAGGTCCCTCCTATACCCACCAGGAATGTCACAGGATGGTTCCACAGTTATCACATTGCTCTGTAAAAAATGATAATTGGCAGTCAGTACCAGGGGAAGGCAATTTCCTCATGGTCTACAGTTGTCACACTAAGGTGGTAATTGATCACAGGCACCAGGGAAAGGCAATATCTCAAACAGATAAAAACACTTGAAACTGGTAATCAGTTTTCAATAAAATCTCAGAAATTCAGTGAGTGAGCTTGAGCATGCACATTAAGAGGTAAAATGGCCAAGTATAATCTTCTGGGGTCATTCCACTGGAAAAGGGAAGAAAGCCTCACGTGGGCATGCATACAGCTTCCTAAACACCCTGCACATGCTCTCCTTCCTAGAGTAAAGAGGGCACCACACATGCGGTGGCTCACCCTTAGAGAAGAACTAAGGGAAGGGGGTGTAAGAGGCCAGAAGTAAGCCAGCATATAATGTCCTAGGATAAGGTTAAATGGGGCGGTTGACCTCAAAAGTACACTCTTGGGTCTCTTTCAAGTGTACTTTCCTTTCTTTTCTGCTCTGAAGCTTTCTAGTAAACTTCCACTCCTGCTCTGAAACTTTCTAGTAAACTTCCACTCCTGCTCTGAAACTTTCTAGTAAACTTCCACTCCTGCTCTGAAACTTGCCTTGGTCTCTTTTTCTGACTTATGCTGCTCAGTTGAATTCTCTCTTCTGAGGAGGCAAGAATTCAGGTTGCTGCAGACCGGTTGGCAATTCAGATATTTGTGGTCCCCTAACAAAATGTCTCCACTTCTACTCAACATAGTAATGGAAGTACTAGCCAAAAAAATTAGGCAAGAAAAAGAAAAGGCATCCATTGGAAAAGAGGCAAAAATGTCTCTGCGTGCAGGAGAAATGATCTTGAATATGCAAAACCTAAAGGTTCCACAAAACACTGTAAGAAGTAACAAATAACTTCAGAAAATTTGCAGGGTATGAAATCAATGTACAAAAATCAGTAGTGTCTCTACACACTCAGAACTGATCATCTGAAAAAGAAATCAAGAAAACAATCCCATTTATAATAGCATCAAGAAAAATATCAAATGCTTAGAAAAAAATTAATCAAAGAGATGAAACTATGTAAACTGAAAAGTATAACACCTTGATGAAAGAAAATAAAGATGAAACAAATAAATGAAAAGAGGTTTCATGCTTATAGAAGAATTAATATTACAATGTCCATACCTATGTAGAGACCAAATCTATGCCTCATTGACATTCCTGAGAGAAAATGAGAGAGAAAAAGCAACTTGGAAAATATATTTGAGGATATAGTCCATGAAAATGTCCCTCATCTTGTTAGAGTTTGACATGCAGATCTAAGGAATACAGAGAACCCTGGCTAGATACTATACAAGATGACCATACGCAAGGCATATAGTCATCAGATTCACCAAGGTAAACACAAATGAGAAAATCATAAAGGCAGCTAGAGAGAAGGGTCAAGTCACATGTAGATGAAGCCCTATCAGGCTAGCGGCAGACCTCTCAGCAGAAACCTTACAAGTCCGAATAGATTTTTGGCCTATTTTTAGCATCCTTAAAGAAAAGAATTTCCAAAAAAAGAATTTCCTATCTTGCCAAACTAAGCTTCATAAGTGAAGAAGAAGTAAAATCCTAAGGCAAGCAAATACGGAGAAGATATGTTTCAACTAGGCTAGCCTTACAAGAGGTCCTTAACAGAGTGCTAAACATGGAATTGGAAGAATGACATCTGTTACCACAAAAACACACTTAAGCACATAGCCCACAGGCACTATAAGCAATGACACAATGAAGTTCACGTAACAAACAGCTAACAACACATTGACAGGATCAAAGTCACACGTATCAATACTAACTTAGAATACAAACCTACAACCATCAGATTTCAACAAAGCTAACAAAAACAAGCAATTAGGAAATGACTCTCTATTCAATAAATGGTGCCGGAATAACTGGCTAGCCATATGCAGAAGAATGAAATTAGATCTTTACTTTTACCATATACAAAAATTGGGCTAAACACCTCATGTAAAAGACACAGGGTGGCAAGCTGGATAGAAAGACAAGACCAAATCATCTGTTGTCTTCAGGAGACCCATCTGACATGTATTGACACACAGGCTCAGAGTGAAAGGATGGAGAAAGATGTACCATACAAATGGGAAACAATAGGAGGAGTCTCTATTCTTATATCAGATAAAACAGACTTTAAATAAATAAAAATTAAGAAGGACAATGAAGGACATTACATAATGATAAATGGTGCAATCTTGAGAGTTTGTGTATTTCCAGCAATGTACCCATTTCCTCTAGATTATCTAATTTGTGTGTATAGCCTTGTTCATAGTATGTCTGAGGATCTTGTTTATTTCTGTGGTGTCAATTTTAAGGTCATCCTTATTATTTCTTACTACATTTATTTGGATCCTCTCTTTTTTTTCTTTGTTAATCTAGCTAGTGTTCTATCAATCTTATTTACATTTGGGAAGAACCAACACTTGAATTTATTAATCTTTTTGTATAGATTTTTGCATCACAATTTCATTAAGTTTTCTTTAATTTTAGTTATTTCTTTTCTTTCACTAGCTTTAGAGTTTTTCTTTTTTTCTAGTTCCTTGGGGTGCAAAGATAGATTGTTAATTTGAAATCTTCCTAGCTTCTTAATGAAGGTGTTTAGGGCTATAAACTTTCCTCTTAACACTGCTTTGACTACATCCCCGAGATTTTGGTATGCTGTGTCCTTTTTTGTATGAATTCCAAATAAATTTTTATTTTTGCTTTAATTTCTGTGTTCACCAAGGAATTATTAAGAAGCATTTTGTTTAATTTCCATATATTCATGTAGTTTTGAGAGATCTTCTTGATATTAATTTTCATTTCATTTTTATTGCACTGTGGTCTGAGAATGTGCTTGGTATGATTTCAGTGTTTTTGAATTTTTTGAGAATTGCTTTTTGACCAAGCATGTGGTTGAACATAGAATGTGTTCCATGTACAGATGATAAAAATGTGTATTCTATGGTTAGTGGGTGGACTATTATGTAGATGTCTATTATGTCCAATTGGTCACGTGTCAAGAATAAGTCTAGAGTTTGTTAGTTTTCTGCCTTGATCATCTCTCTAATGCTGTCAGTAGGATGTCAAAGTCTCCCACTATTAATTTGTGATTGTCTAAATCTTTTTATAGCCCCAAAACAACTTGCTTTGTAAATCTCAGTGCTCCAATGTTGAGTGCATAAATATTTTGGATAGTCAAGAACAGAATTAAGGCCTATACTCAGCATTCTTAAAGAAATGAGTTTCCAGCCAAGAATTTCATATCCAGCCAAACAAAGCCTCATAAGCAAAGGAGAAGTAAGATCCTTTTCAGACAAGCAAATAGTAAGGGATTTCATTACCACCATACTGGCCTTAAAAAGGTCCTGAAAGGAGCGTTAACATGTAAAAAAAAAGACTGTTTCCAACCACTACAAAAACACACTTAAGTATGTAGAGTAGTGACATTGTATGGCAACCACAAAAACAAGTCTACATAATAACCAGCTAAAAGTATTATGACAGAAACAAATCTGCACATATCTATACTAACCTTGAATGTCAATGGGCTAAATGCTCCAATTAAAAAGCACAGTATGGCAAGTTGGATAAAGAAGCAAGACCAAACCATATGTTATCTTCATGAGGCTCATGATGCAATGAGAGATGTAATGAGAGACGCAATGACTTGCATAGGTTCAAACTAAAAGGATAGAGAAAAATGTACCAAGAAAATGCAAAGCAGTAAAAAGCAGGGGTTGCTGTTATAATTTCAGACAAAAGAGACTTCAACACAACAAAGATTATAAAAGAGAATGAAGAGTATTACCTAATGGTAAAGAGCTCAATTCATCAAGAAGACTTAGCTATCTTAGATACAGATGCACCCAACACAGGAGCACGCAGATTGATAAATCAACTTCTTAGAGACCTACCAAAAGACTTAGATAACCACACAGTAATAGTGGGAGGCTTCAGCAACCCAGTGACACATTAGATACGTAATCAATGCAGAAAACTAGCAAAGATATTCTGGGTGTGAACTCAACATTTTACCAAATGGGCCTTATAGACATCTACAGAACACTATACCCAGTAGAACAGTATATACATTCCTCTCATCTTCACATGGCACATACTGTAAAATTGAACACATTATCAGACATAAGCCAAACCTCAGATAATTTTAAAAAATAGAAATTATACCATCCGCATTCTCAGAGCACAATAAAAATAGAAATCAATACTAAGAAAATTGCTCAAAACCATATGGTTACGTGGAAATTAAACAACCTGCTCCCAAATGATTTTTGGGTAAATAAACTAAGGAGGAAATCAAGAAATTCTTTGAAACTCATGAGAACAAAGATACAACATGCCAGAATCTCTGGGACACAGCCAAAGCAATGTTAAGAGGGAAGCTTATAGCACTAAACGCCTACATATAAAGTTAGAAAAAACTCAAATTAACAACATAACATCACAACTAGAAGAACTAGAGAAACGAGAGCAAACTATTCCCAAAGCTAGCAAAGGATGAGAAATAACAAAAATCAAAGCTGAACTAAAGGAAACTGAGATGTGGAAAACCATACAAAAGATCAAGGAATTGAGAAGTTGATTATTTTAAAAAATAATAATAAAGTAGATCCATCACTAGCTAGACATATAGAAAAATAGGGAATATTCAAATAAACACTATCAGAAATGAAAAAGGGGACATTAACCCTTACCCCATAGAAATACAAAAAGTCCTCAGATACTCTTATGAACACCTCTATGCACACAAACTAGAAAACCTAGAATAAATGGATAAATTTCTGGGCACATAAAACCTCCCAAAATTGAACCGGGAAGAAACTGAATCCCTAAACAGACCAATAATGAGCTCTGAAATTCAATCAGTAATAAAAAGCCTGTCAACCAAAAAAAAAAAAAAAAAAACAAGACCAGAAGGATTCACAGATGAATTCTACCATATGCATAAAGAAGAGCTGGTAACATTCCTACTGAAATTATTCCAAAAAAAAATTGAGGAGGAGGAACTCCTTCCTAACTCATTCTTTGAGGACTGCATCATCCTGATACAAAAACCTAGCAGAGACACAGAAAAAAAAAAAAACCCACACACTTCAGACCAATATCCTTATCCTTGATTAACATAGATGTAAAATTTTTCAATAAAATACTAGAAAAGTGAATCCAGTAGCACATCAAAAAGCTAATCAACCATGTTCAAGTAGGCGTTATCCATGGGGTGCAAGGTTGGGTCACCATACACAAATCAATACATGTGATTTATCACATAAATAAAGCTAAAAACAAAACCATATGATTATCTGAATAGATGCAGAAAAGGCTTTCAAATAAATGAAACATTCCTTCATGTAAAAAAAAAACCTCAATAAACTAGGCATTGAAGGAACACATTTCAAAATAATAAAAGCTATCTATGACAAACCCATGGCCAAAATCATACTGGATGGGCAAAAGGTAGAAGCATTCCCCTCAAAAACTGGAACAAGACAAGGACGCCCTCTCTCACCACGCTTGTTCAACATAGGACTGGAAGTCCTGGCCAGATCAATCAGGCAAGAGAAAGAAATTAAAGACATCCAAATAGGAAGAGAAGAAGTAAAAATATCTCTGTTTACAAATAACAAGTGTATTAGTCCGTTCTCATATTACTAATAAGACATACTCAAGACTGGATAATGTATAAAGGAAAGAGATTTAATTGACTCACAGTTCCACATGGCTGGAGTGGCCTCACAATCATGGCAGAAGGCAAAGAAGGAGCAAAGTCACATCTTACATGGTGGCAGGCAAGAGAGCTTGTACAGGTGAACTCCAACTTATAAAACCATCAGATCTTGGGAGATTTATTTACTACCACAAGGACAGTGTGGGGGAAACCAACCCCATCATTCAATTATCTCCACCTGGCCCCACCCTTGACATGTGGAGACTATTACAATTCAAGGTGAGATTTGGGTGGGGACATGGCCAAACCCTATCAATATAATTCTTTACCTAGAAAACCCCATGGTCTCTGCCCAAAAGCTCCTTGATATGATAAACAACATTGATGAAGTTTCAAGACACAAAACAAATATACAAAAATGAGTAGCATTTCTATACACCAACAACATGCAAGCTGAGAGCCAAATCAAGAACATGATCCCATTCACAATAGCTACAAAAATAGTCAAATACCTAGGAAAATATTACATGCTCATGGAATAAGAAGACTCAATATTTTTTAAATGGTCATACTTCCCAAAGCAACATATAGATTCAATGCTATTCCTATCAAAGTACTAATAGCATTCTTCATAGAATTAGAAAAAACTAGCCTAAAATTTCAATGGAGCCCAAAAATATCCTGAATAAGTCAAGGCAATTCTAAGCAAAGATAAAGCTGGAGGTATCACATTACCCAACTTCAAACTATACTACAAGGCTAGTTTGTAGCATCTCAATCTCCCTAAGTCTTTGGATCCCTTCCTCTACATTAAACCAAGGGAGATAGGCATTTCCAGCTCGCTCACAGTGGGCCATCTTTTGATCCATATTTTAGCTAACTGAGCAAATAAACAATCAGGACCTTTTTTAACTCCCTAAGCTACAACATTAAATGCAGAATACCTTCTAAGTGGGCGCAGTCAATGAATTCAGCCTGATCCAACTTTATGTTTCTTCTGCCATTATCTCAGATCCTTTATATCCATTCCCATGCCTGTTCCCCAGATTTCTGATTATACACATTAGAAAACTCAAGCAGTTCTTTTGGTGTATAGTACACTTCCTCATGGGTCATACTCTGAACCTCACCTCTAGAGGCTTGTCGGGACTTTAGCTATAGGTCTTTAAAAGAAACGGGGGTTGGGGGTGGGTCCTGAGCAGAATCAACATTCTCTTGCCTGGCAATTGCCTCAGGGGAGGCCATCACTGTTGCCTCAGGTAGTGCATGGTTAATCTCAGACAAAGGTGGAAAGGCTGATGGCAGCGTTGGTGAAGGAGGGGATTTTTTCACCACTGAGGGTGTGGAAGCTGTTTTCTCTGGTGAAAATGGCTCATCAGAATTTAGGTGTTCAGTGCCCCCAGACTCATCAGGGTCCTTTCACATATCCTCATTCCAAATATCAGGGTCTCCTTCTTTGCCAATCAATGCCCCTCACTTTAACAGTAGACACCTGGCGAGGTTGTGCATGCACCTTTCATTGAAGATCAGCCACTTGCATGATAAGAGCTTGTGTCTGATTTTCCACAATTTCAGCCCTTTCTCTACAGGAGATAAGACTCTCATTCAGGGCAATCTTAGAAGATTTGAGGCTCATTTACATTTTAGTAGATATTACAAGTAAACTAGAGATGACTTAAAGCAGAATATAGTCTTTTGGAGCTAAGACATAGAATCCTTGAGTTCATCATTTTCTTTCATCACTCTGTCTAGTGAACTTGGGAGCAACCAAGCAACTTCATTTTATTCCTTGGTTCTCCACATATGGTCAAAGGTATTATGTATAGAGTCACTAAATTCCTTGCCTCTCAAGAGCAGTGAATCAGGAGTATCAAATGCATTTATTTTGCATAACTCTTTAAACAGTTTATGCCATGGACTATCAGTGTTCTGCATACAATTAAAAGTAGAGTCCTTAGCATTTTGGGGTCTAATCATATTAAGCAGCCAACTCCAGAAACCCCAAAACCAACTAAAGAACTCCATACTTAAAATTCTGTTCCTCTAGAACCACTCCCAGTACCAAAATCTGTATTACTCAGGGCTCTCTAGAGGGACAGGACTAATAAGAGAGAAGTGTATATGGAAGAGAGTTTATTAAGAAGTATTGACTCTCACGATCACAAGGTGAAGTCCCACAGTAGGCCATCTGCAAGCTGAGGAACAAGAAAGCCAGTTTAAATCCCCAGATCTCAAAAGCAGGGAAGCCGAGAATGCAGCCTTTGGTCTGTGGCCAAAGGCCAGAGACCCCGTGGAAAACCACCTGTGTAGGTTCAAAAGTCCAAAAGCTGAAGAACTTGGAGTCCAGTGTTTGAGAGCAGAAAGCATCCAGCACAGGAAAAAGATGGAGGCCAGAAAACTCAGGCCAGTCTAGGCCTTCCATTGTCCTCTGCCTGCTTTTATCCTAGCCATGCTGGTAGCTGATTAGATGGTGCCCACCTGGATTCAGAGTGGGTCTACCTCTCCCAGTCCACTGACTCAAATGTTAATCTCCTTTGGCAACACCCTCACAGACACACCCAGGAACAGTAATTTGCATCCTTCAATCCAATCAAGTTGACACTCAGTATTAAACATCACAGTGTGCATGCCCAAAGGAAATGCAATAAATATGTTGAAAAGATATATACACTCTCATGTTTATTGTAGCATTATTCACAATAGCTAGCCAAAATATGGAGTGAACCTAAAGGGTTAAGTGTCTAACAACCAATGAATGAATAAAGAAAATGTGGTGTCTATCTACCTTTCTATCTATATAGCTCGACAGATATACACACACACAACACACACACACCTACCCATATATATACACACACACAGCAGAATATAGTCAGCTTTTTGTACCTGCAATTCAACCAACTGTAACCAACAGATCAAAAATATTTGACAAAAAAACAACAATAAAATATAATACCAATAAAAAGCAATACAGTAGAACAATTACTTACATAGCATTTACATTTTAGTAGATATTATAAGTAAACTAGAGATGACTTAAAGTATACTGGAGGATGTGTGTAGGTTATATGCAAATACTGTATCTTGTTATATACGGGACTTGAACATTCTCGTATTTTGGTATTTGCAGGGGTCCTGAAACCTATCCCCTGCAGATACGGAGAGACAACTATACTATGCAGCCTTTAAAAAAGAAGGAAATTCTGTTATTTGTGACAACATGGATGAACAAGGAGGACATAATAATATGTGATATAACCCAGGCACATGAAAATAAACACTACATGATCTCACTCATATGTGGAATCTAAAAAGTTCAACTCATAGAACCAGAGTAGAATGTGGTGCCAAGGGGGTAGGGGTGAAGTTAGAATTTGGAGCTATTTGTCATCACAAGGTATAAAGTGACAGTTACATGAGATAAGTTCTGAAAAAGTACTACATAACGTGGTAATTATAGTTAATTATCATAAATTATTTACAATGATGGGGCCCATACAAATTGCCTCTAGTGATGCTGGAAGTGCTGCCAAGAAGCAGAAATATGTTGTGACATTACAAGAAAATATTGAATGGTTTGGTATGTACCGTAGACTGAGGTCTGCGGTTGTGGTTGCCCACCATTTGAAAATTAATGAATCCAGCTTAAGGATCACTGTAAAGAAATAAAAGAAAATTCATGAAGCCTTCACCGCATCTATGTCAGCAGGCACTTACACATGCAAAAAAACCCTTACACTTTTTGTGAAATACCTTTTTATCTCATTGAAAATGCAGTTTTTATGTGGATGCAGGATTGCTATAACAAAGGCATATCTATAAAGTCTAACATAACTCAAGAAAAAGTGAAGTCGTTATAAGACAAGTTAAAGCAAAACGAAGGTGGAGGATATAAAGCTAGAAAATGTAATGCAAGCAAAGGATGGTTTGATGATTTTAGAAAGGTTTGGCTTTAAAAATGTCAAGATAATAGAACGGCTTCTGTCAACCAAAAGGTAGCAGATGAGTTCTCAGATGCCATTAGGAAAATCATTGAGGAGAAAATATATCTGCCTGAGCAGGTTTTTAATGCAAAGGAAAGTGCCCTATTCTGGAAAAAAAAAAGGCCACAAATAACATTTAATAGTATGAAAGAGAAGCAAGCAACAGGATTTAAGGCAGGAAAGGATATGCAACTCTACTGTTTTGTGCAAATACAGTTGGGTTTGTGATCAGGACTGCCTTTATTTATAAAGCTACTAACCCCTGAGACTTGAAAGGAAAAGATAAACATGAGCCACCAGTCTTTTGGTTGTGAAACTAGAAGGCCTGGACAATGAGTATCCTTTTTCTGGGTTGGTTCCACTGAAGATTTGTCCCTGAAATCAGGAAATACTTTGCCAATAGAAACTGTTTTTAAAGTCTTGTTGATATTGGGCAATGCCCCTAGCCACTCAAAACCCCATAATTTCAACATCAAGGATGTCAAAGTGTTCTACTTTCTCCCAAACACAAAGTCTCTAATTCAGCCTCTACATCAAGGGGGTCATAAGGACCTTTAAGGCTCGTTACACATTTTACTGTATGGAAAAGATTGTCAACACTATTGAAGAGAACTCTGATAGAACATCATGAACATCTGGAAGTATTATGTCATTGAAGACACCATCCTTATAGAAAAAGCCATGAAAGCCATCAACCCTGAAACAATAAGTTTCTGCTGGAGAAAACTGTCCAAATGTTATATGTGACTTCACAGGATTTATGACAGAGCCAATCAAGGAAATCATGAAAGAGATTGTGGATATGGCAAAAAAAAAAAGTGGGAAGTAAAGGATTTCAAGATATGTGCCTTGGAGAAATCAAAGAGCTAATAGGCACTCTACCTGAAAATGAACAGAAGACAACTTAATGTAGATGAGTGCTTTTGAACCAGTGCCAGACGATGAGGAAGAAGACATAGAAGAAGCAATGCCACAGAACAAGTTGACACTAGACAAGCTGGTAGAAGGGTTGGGATTATTCAAGACTGTTTTCCACTTGTTACATAACATGGACCCATCTATGATATAAGCACTAAAACTAAAGCAAATGGTAGAAGAATAGATGCCATATAGAAACATTTCTAGAGAAATGAAAAAGCAAAATAAACAAATTACAATGTATTTCTGTCAAGTTATTCCTAGTGTGCTTGCCTCTCTGGCCTCCCCCTCCCTCTCATCCACCTCTTCTGACTTTGCCAACCTTGAGATAGCAATACCAACTCCCCCTGCTTATTCCTCCTCCTCCACCCAAAGTGAAGATGATGAGGATGAAGACTTTCATGATGATCCACTACAACTTACTGAGCAGTATATATTTCTCTCCCTTATGATTTTCTTAATAACATTTGTTTATTGTAACAATGCAGTATATAATACATATAACACATAAAATATGTGTTAATTGACTGTTTATGTTATTGATAAAGATTCTGGTCAACAGTAAGCTGTTAGTAATTAGGTTTTGCCAAAGTCAAAAGTTATATGCAGATTTTTGATTGCATGGAGGGTGGGCACTTCTAACCCCCCGTGCTCAAGTGTCATTTGTACTTAAAAATTGCTAAGAGGTTAGATTTTAAATGTCCTCAACACACACACAAAAGTATGTAGGTCTATGAGTATTTAATTAGTTTGATTTAATCATTTCACAATAGATACACATATCAATACATGTTGTACATCATATGTAGTTTTTGTCAGTTCTACCTTAAGCTGAAAAAATTACCATTCACTATCCTTATCATTTAAATGTGATGTAAATTTAATGCAAATATGTAAATGTGAATTGAATTTAAAAAGGAACAGAAAAGATGATCTCAGAATTTTTTTAATTGTGTAAATTTGGCATTTGGAATTTTTTTAAAAAAAAAGAATAAGAACAGTAAAATATGTTACCTCATTTACTCCTTTTCTGATGTTCTTCCTTTCTTTGTGGTGATCTGAATTTCTGACCTACATTATCTTCATTATATCTGAATAACTTCTTTTAAGATATCTTGCAAGGGAGGTCTATTGGAATCAAATTCTTTCAATATTCATTTTTGAATAAAGTATTTATTTTTCACTTTTGAAGTATAATTTATCTGAGTACAGAATGCTAGGTTAGTGGGAGGGAGATTCTTTAAACATTTTAAATATTTCACTCCTATTTTTCTTGTTTATATGGTTTCTGATGAGAAGTCCAATCTAATTCTTTTTCTTGCTCCTCTGTAGGTAAGGCATTTTAATCTCTAATTTCTTTTAATTATAAATTTAATACATAGTAATTTAATCTAGAGAAATAGTGCAAAGATTTTTTAGAGAGGAAATTTAATGATATTCTTTGCTTTTCCCTTCCACTTTTACAGCTAGGTAGATGTTTTTCCATTGGCTCTTCCAACCTTAAAGAGACACGTAAGCATGCATCATTTTAATAAATACTGGAACACATTATATGTAACATTATAGAAATTGCTTTTTTTTAACAGTATTGATGAGTGAGGACTTTCCTTATGTTTATTTTTCAATTGTTTTTAAAGTAATGTTTCATTCATTGATAATACTCTCGAGTGAATGTTCACTTGAGGAATGTTCCTGAAAATATCTCATTCAAACCATAGTTTTTCAGCTCTCCGTGTTGTTCACGTTTGTAATTTGTTGTGGCTTCACAAAATTTTCTTTATCGTAGCTAAAGAGATTATGTGAAGGTAAAGGATCCATGTACACATGCCTCTATCTGGTCCCATAGTTTTCCCCCTTGAGAAAACTGTAGCCTCATGATTGTCCTTTTACATACCAATGTATGTATATATATGTGTGTGTGTGTATATATATACATGTTATATATATAACAACATATATATGTTGTTAATTATATTGACAAAAACTGGAATATCTTATGCACATTGCTCTGCAAATCGCTTTTCTCTTTCACAATAAAGAATGTCAAAAGTTGTATTTTTGCATTATCATGTTTTAAGGTTTAACCCTTCATCCATCGTGAAATGTATTTTGTGGGTAGGTACAGTGTGAGAATCTCATTTTATTTTATATTCGCTTTCCTATTTTCCCCATAGGATTTTTCTGTTAAGCTTGTCCTTTATATCTTTCCTCTAATTATTAAACCAATAGCTACTGGGTTTTTTTGTGTTTTGGGGTTTGTTTTTTCTGTTTTTTTTTTTTTTTTTTTTTTAGGCAGAGTCTCGCTCTGTCGCCCAGGCTGGAGTGCAGTGGCATGATCTCGGCTCACTGCAAACTCGGCCTCCCGGGTTGACGCCATTCTCCTGCCTCAGCCTCCCGAGTAGCTGGGACTACAGGCGCTCACCACCATGCCTGGCTAATTTTTTTGTGTGTGTGTATTTTTTAGTAGAGACGGGGTTTCACCGTGTTAGCCAGGATGGTCTCAATCTCCCGACCTTGTGATCCGCCCACCTTGGCCTCCCAAAGTACTGGGATTACAGGCGTGAGCCACCGTGCCCGCGCAATAGGTATTGTTTTAATGACTGTAATTGTATGCTTTCATTTACACTTAGTAATTAAACATTCTGCTCATAACCCTCCCATTTCTTACATGATACCTTTTATTAAAATGTGTACACTGTTTGGATAATTTCACTTATTTATTCTGGCAAGTAAACTTTAATATGAATTTGGTATACTTCAAAATGAGACATTTAAATTATATTATAACTATAATAAATGTTCAAATGTTAGCATTTTGCAATATTGATTCTTCTCATCTAGAACCATAAATATATTTGTAGGTAATGAAGCCTGTTATTTACCTGTTGGAGGAGTTTGTGTTTTCCTTATATAGATCCAAAAACGTTTATAATACATTTATTTCTCGGTATTACAGTTTTCCCCCTTTTTTGTACATAGGTTACTTTTCCACTGTCTTTTCTGATTACTACTTGTGTATACGAAATCAAATAATCTTGTTGTATACTTGTTTTTTTCCCTGTTCTTACCTTTTTAAACAATCTTACCAGTTACATCATTTATTTTTCTTCTCTAGGATTTTCCAAGTGATTAATTATATAATCTGTGTTTTGAAGCGCAAACATTAAAATCATCCCACATTTTCAAGTTGCAATAAGAAATACTTCCTGGACATTACACTACAGACCAAGTCCAACAGAATGCTGCATTGATTGCTTTTGTTTTAATCTACCTTTATCCAGCCTAGCCTGTTAGAAGTAGCTTACTTCCCACTGCTCTGGGACCTAGTTAGGCCCTGCTGTGAATTTTACTCTAGGATCATCCAAAGCTGCTCCAGCCCTGAAACATGAGTTCACTAGAAACATTTTGCTATAAATAATGACAATTGTAAGTATAATACTAATTTTTGTTATTAAAACAAATTATTCAAATAATTTATACCTGATGTTTGGTTAAGAAGTTTACAAAATGAGTATGATTGATACAAATGGATTTGTCAGACATGAAGTCATGTTGTACTTATTTAAACACATATTTTCCTATGTGGCTTTTCAGTTGACAAAGATTTCCATCTCTTTTGTTTAATTTGACCCTCTCTGAAGTAACAGTACAGTTCCTGGGTCTGTTGAGAAGATTTGAGGATATAATTCAAGTTCAGTACAGTTTCTGATTTTAACACTTGGCAAATGTTTATCTTTATAATTATTTTTCTTATGTTTACTGTTGCTTTCAATAACGCCCAGGGCAGGCATTATATCCTGTTTATAGACAGAGAAAATTGATGATTTGTTACACTAAGTGACTTGGTTAGCACTGCACAGCATTTGCTTTTATTTTTTAAATGTTATTTTGTCTGTTAATTTTATTTCATTGAAAATGACGCCAGCTCATTGAAGTGAAACATTTCAAAGATGGGTGAAGGAAAATGGCATGATTCACTCCACATTATCCATTTTTCCTCTTGCCTTAAGCAATGCTAACAGCATGGGGCAAATACTTCCCCGCCACATTCTATGATCAGTTTTTTACAGATTAATCGAATATATATAATAAGGTATTTCTGGTCACTGATTGTACGAAAAAGTACCAGGAATTTGGGATTTTCTTTATAAATTGTTCAATATCTTATTTTTTCTGGGATGCTGGGGATGCAATGCAAACATTCCAAATGGACAATGGAATTTTTTGAATTTAAGAGTTAATATTGTAATTACTAAAACAGATTGTCAGCATTCGGATGTATGTGCTGACTTACAGCAAATGCCGAATATGTCCAATGTTATTTAAGAATGCATTCTTTTTTCTACTCTTCCCTCATCCATTATTAAGTCAATCTCTCATTTTAATTAGTGTACCTTTATACTTAATAACTAGTATGAATATATCTGTCAGCTAATCTTTGTTTTTGAGGTTTCTCTTGCATATCCCGGTGTACAACATTTTCTTACAGCTTAACTCTAGCCTCAGTGCTTCAAATTGTTAGCCAGAAAAGGCACGTGAGAAATTTTATTTACTTGAATCCTAAGAATACATTTGATAATTTGTAAACATTTTCTAGCATTTTGTAGAATTATTTCTTTTCCTGTGCAGTAGCTTTTTGGTTTGATATAATCCCATTTACCTATTTTTGCTTTTGTTGACTGTCTTTTTGAGGTCTTACCCCCAAAAATTATTTGCCCAGACCAATGTCCTATAGTGTTTCCCCAATTATTTCTTCTAGTAGTTTCACAGTTTTAGGTCTTACTTTTAAGTCTTTGATCCATTTTGAGTTGACTTTCGTATTGGTAAAAAATGGGGATCTAGTTTTGTTCTTCTGCATATAGATATCCAGTTTTCCCATCACCATTTATTAAAGAGGCTGTTCTTTTCCCCAGTGTATGTTCTTGGTTCTTATGTCAAAAATGCTTTGCATGTAAGTGTGTGGGGTTTTTTAATGGGCTCTTTGTTTTGTTCCATTGGTCTAGCTGTCTGTTTTTATGCCAGTAGCATACTCTGGTTTATAGTAGCTTTGCAGTATCGAAGAAGGGATTAAGTATCAGAAATATAATGACATTAATAGCAATTTACTAATCTGATTAAAAATGGGTCAAAGACCTGAATAGACATTTCTCAAAATAAGACATACAAATGACCAATGGGTATATGAAAAAATATACATTTGACATTACTAATCATCAGGGAAATTCAAATCAAAACTACAATGAGACATTATCTCATCCCAGTTAGAATGGCTATTACAAAAAAGACAAAAAACAACAAATGCTGGTGAGAATGCAGAGAAAGGGGAACACTCATGTAGTGTTGGTGGGAATATGAAGTAGAACAGCCATTATGGAAAC
Organism: Symphalangus syndactylus; assembly: GCF_028878055.3. NCBI lineage: Eukaryota > Metazoa > Chordata > Mammalia > Primates > Hylobatidae > Symphalangus > Symphalangus syndactylus. The sequence continues at coordinate 148,539,310 of NC_072447.2, read as the reverse complement.
AGGATGGAGGCTTATCAAAACACTAAACATAGAATTGCCATATGATCCAGCAGTGCCACTAGTGGGTATATATCCCAGTGAAAGGAAATCAATGTGTTGAAGGGATATCTGCATTTCCATATTTATTGAAGCACCAGTCACAATCGTGAAGATATAGAATCAGCCTAAGTGTCTATCAACAGATGAATAAAGAAAATGTATATATACACAATGAAATTTTCAGCCATAAAAAAGAATGAGATTCTGTCATTTGCAGCAACATAGATGAAATTATAGGTCATTAAGTGAAATAAGCCTGGCCAAGAAAGACAAACTTCGCATGTTCTCATTTGTGGAAGCTGCAATATTGGATCTCATGGAGGTAGAGAGTAAAGTGGTGATTACCAGAGGCTGGGAAGGGAAGGGAGTGAGAAGAAGAGAAGTTGGTTACTGGATACAAAAATACAGTAGTTGAAAATACAGTAGGGAAATTATAGTTAATAATAGTTAATTGTGTATTTCCAAATCACTGAAAGAAAACAATTGTAATTTTTCCAACACAAAGAAATGATAAATATTTGAGGTGATAAATATCCAAATTACCCTGATTTGATCATTGCATGTTGTATACATGTATCAGAACATCACATGTACCCCCAAATATGTAGAACTATAATGTCAATAAAAACTTAAAAAATAAAAATTACTTTAGAAAAGGATATATTTAACATACATAACTTTTCAATATTGAATTATGTGTGCATAGTTTTATACAAGTCACTTAGAGTAAGCCTCAGAAAGCTTTCCAGAATTCTTCAAGCATGCCTTAAATAATTCTTAGTAACATTACTTCTACATAATTCTCATGTACTCATTTTTGTGTGGGCAATAAATTCAAATACCTCTCTTGATATCTAAATATTTTTATTTGAGATACAGATTTCAATCTCATGTATACTTAGAAAATACTTTCTATAAGACAGTACATACTGGAGGCCGAGGCGGACAGATCACGAGGTCAGGAGATCAAGACGATCCTGGCTAACATGGTGAAACTCTGTCTCTACTAAAAATCCAAAAAAAAAAAGAAATAGCCGGGCGTGGTGGTGGGTGCCTGTAGTCCCAGCTACTACGGAGGCTAAGGCAGGAGAATGGCGTGAACCTGGGAGGCGGAGCTTGCAGTGAGCCGAGATCCTGCCACTGTACTCCAGCCTGAGTGACAGAGCAAGACTCCATCAAAAAAAAAAAAAGATAGTACATACTAAATTGTTTCTAATGATGTTAAAAATTGCATGCTAGTTCAAATGACCCCCTTTTCATTCTCTACTATATAATCTGAGACTCAAGTTATCAGATGCCTTTTTAAATTAATTATGCCAAAGTTATCTGCTTTTATGTTTCTTTTTTGTGTGCCCGAATTACTAAAATATCCTTTTGATTCTCATTAGGATTTAGTTGACTTTTCTTGGTTTCTCTATATTAAAAATAATATCAGTGATCATTACTGCACACACAAAAATGCTGTCACTAACAGCATTTTTGTCAAAGGCATTCAACAGCATATTCTGGGGTATCTTTTCAGCAGCACTGCATTCTACTGGTACCAACTTACTGCGTTACTCCATTTTCATGCTGCTGATAAAGACATACCCAAGACTGGGCAATTTATAAAAGAAAGAGGTTTAATGGACTTACGGTTCCACATGGCTGGGGAGGCCTCACAATTATGGTGGAAGGCAAGGAGGAGCAAGTCACATCTTACGTGGATGGTGGCAGGTAAAGACAGAGCTTGTGCAGAGAAACTTCCCCTTTTAAAAGCATCAGATCTCATGAGACTTATTCACTATCATTAGAACAGCATGGCAAGGACCTGCCCCCATGATTCAATCCCCTCCTACTTGGTCCCTCCCACAACACATGGGAATTTCCACGAGATTTGGATGGGGACAAGCCAAACCATATCAGTCTTGTTTGCCAGTACGGTCTCAAACTTCTGACCTCAAGTGATTTGTCCACTTCGGCCTCCCAAAGTGATGGAATTACAGGTGTGAGCCACAGCACCAGGACAAAAAAATAAAAATGAAATAATTGTTTTCTTGATAAGTTCTTTTTAATGAAAAAAGTAACAATGTCTAATCTAGTAGTTGACTGATGCAAAGATATAAAATGTTGCCCTTAATAGATTTATTCTGTAATCTTTCCTTAACTACTGCTAATAACCTAGTCAGTCCCATTTCATAACATTTTTTATTCTCATGAACATTTATATTAATTATTAGGCTTATAACATCCTTTGAAATCTAGTCTATTTTAGCCTTAAAGTGTGTATTAATTTTCTAAGTGATTATTTGTTGATATATTAGAAATATATCAGTTATTTTAGATTTGTGTGATTTTATATTTTAAACTAATTTTCTATGTGTAATTCGTTCCATGTAATTTCACAGTGTGTGTAGAAGCATGTGAAAACCACCGCAATTAAGATACAGATCAGTTCTCATCACAAGCATTCTTCATGTTACCCACTTATAGCCAAAGCCACCTCCCTTCTTTCACCCCCTCTACTCCCCGAAAACCACTAATCTATTCTCTATCTTCATCATTTTGTCATTTCAAGAATTTTATTTAAATAGAAATTATATCCTATGTAACCTTTTCATATATAATATAATGTTTTGAAATAGGTATACATTGTAGAACAGGTAAGGCAAGCTAAGTAACATTCATAAACACATAGATCCTTTCTTTATCCTTAGCCTCTGGGAAATTGATTGTTAAGTACCTTGAGACAGTCCTCTGAATTAAATCTGCTTGGTGTTCTACAACCTTCTTGTACTTGGATTTTGATATCTTTCTCTAGGTTTTAGAAGTTCTTGCTATTATCCCTTTCAATACATTTTTTACTCCTATATTTTTCTCTAACACCTCTTTAAGGCCGGTAACACTTAGATTTGCCCTTGTCTCCTCTGACTGTGTATTTTCAAATAGCCTGTCTTCAAGCTCACTATTTTTTTTCTTTTGCTTGATCAATTCTACTACTAAAAGACTCTGATGTGTTCTTCGATATGCCAATTGCATTTTTCAGCTGCAGAATTTGTTTGATTCTTTTTACTTCAATCCCTTTGTTAAATTTATCTGATATAATTCTGATTTTTTTCTCTGTGTTATCTCGAATTTCTTTCAGTTTCCTCAACATGGCTATTTTGAGTTCTGTGTCTGAAAGGTCACATATATCTGCTTCTCCAGGATGTATCCCTGGTGCCTCATTTAGTTCATTTGGTGCAGTCATGTTTTCCTGGAATGTCTTGATACTTACAGATGTTCATCTGTGTCTGGACATTGAAGAGTTGAATACTTATTGTAGGCTTCAGTCTCTGGGCTTATTGATAGACTTCCTTCTTGGGAAGGCTTTGCATATATTTGAAAAGACTTGAATGTTGTCATCTCAGTTGTGTCTGCTTTAGGGTCACCCCAAGCCCAGTAATGCTGTGATTCTTTCAGACTCATAGAGTTGTCACCTTAATGTTCTTGGACATGATCCAGGAGAACCCGATGGATTACCAGGTTGAGACTTTGTTCTCTTCCCTTACTTTCGCCCAAACAAATGGAGTCTCATTCTCTTTGTTCTGAGACACCTGATGATGGGGGTGGAGTTACTCAAGCACCCATGTAACCACTACCACTATGACTGTGTTGGTTCAGACCTGAAGCTAGCTCAACACTTGGTATCTCCCAAGGCCCGCTCTAACCATTCTTTGTCTATGACCTATTTTTGCTCAAGGCCCTTGGGCTCTACAATCAGCCGGTGGTAAAGACAGCCAGACTTGTGTTTTTTCCTTCAGGGCAATGAGTTACCCCAGTCCCCGGGTGGGTCCAGAAGGTCAATCACAGAACCAGGAACTATAGTCAAAAACCTTAGAACTTATCTGGCGTGCTAATTGTACTTCGGTTGAGGTGGCACTCAAAGCAGAAGACATAGCCCTTCCCTCTGTTTTCTCACCTTTCCAAAGGCAGAGGAGCCTCAACCTGTAACCACTGCTACCACAGGTCCATGGGTAGTACTGCCAGACTACTGCCAATGTTGCCTTAAGTGCCAAGGGCTCTTCAGTCACAACTTGTGGTGAATACTGCCTTACCTGGGACTCACCCTTCAGGGCAGTGGGCTCTCCTCTGGCTTAGGGCAAGTCTAGAAATGCTGCTCAGAGCCAATTCCAGGAAACAGTGACCTCAAGGCCCTGCTTGGTTCCCTACTTCCATGTGACTGAGGTGGTGCCTAAGGTGCATGATAAAGTCCCCTTTTCTTTTTCCTTTGCTTTTCTCGAGCAGAAGGAATCTCACTCCACTGCCACCACAGCTGGGAATGTGCTGAGTCTCACCTAAAGCTAGCAAGTCTCAGAGGCTCACCCAAGGCCTTCAATCACTTGGCTATCACTGCTGGTTATTCAGGGCCCAAAAGCTCTTCAGTTAACAGGTGATGAATCCTGCAAGGACTGCGTCCTTACCATCAAGACAGCAGGTTCCCTTCTGGCCCAGGGCTTGTCTAGAAATGTCATCCAGGAGCTAGAACTAGAAGTGGGGCTTCGTGAGTCTGCCCAGTGCCCTATGCTGCTGTATCTGTGCTGTTATCCACGATGCAAGACAAAGTCCTCCCCAGTCTTTCCTCTCTCTTCCCAAAGAGAAGGAAGAGATCTCTTTTGGACCCATGCGCTATTCAGCCTATGGTTGGGGAAAGGATAATGCCAGCACTCCCCTAGCTGTCCTAGCTGGTGTCTCAATAGATTGTGTGCTGTACCCCACCCCCAGTCTACTGGCTCTGGGCCCAGTTCAGCATCATGATTTGTGTAAACTTTGCAGTCCTTGTGTTCTAAACTTCCCCCCGCATCTACTTAGAACCCCAGAGCACTTTAGCCTCTGGTGGCGAGGCTTCAGGAAACTCAAGTTTTGACCACTGAGATCACTGATCCCCCTCTGGCTAGGGCTCGTTTAAATACTCCCTCCATGGGCAGGTGTCAGCTGAGTTTGTTCCAGTTTTCCTTTCTGCTCTACCAAAAAAGCAGTGAGTTCAATGCCTCACAATTACTGTGCTCTCCCTCCCCCAGTGCAGAGAAACACTCTTCACGCCATGCTGCCACTGCCAGTGGTGGAAGAAGTGTTGGGGAGGGGTGGTGGTGGTGGTTCAAGACTGTTTTTTCTACCTATTCAGCGCCTCTTGCAGTGATATGAAGTGAAAACCAGGTACCATGACTTCTCACCTGATTTTTGGTTCTCCTGAAGGTGTTTTTCTTGTTTAGATAGTTGTAAAACTGGTGTCCTTGTTGGGGGAATAGTCAGTGGAACCTTCTATTCTGCCATCTTGCTCTGCCACCTTCTGTGATTTCCAAGAGTACAATATGTTTTTATTAACTATAGTCACCAGGCTTTACAAAAGACCTCTTGAACTTATTCCTCCCAACTGAAATTTTGTATCGTTTGACCAACAGCTCCTTCTCTCCTCCCAGCCCCTGGTAACTACTGTTCTACTCTCTACTTCCGTGAGTTCAACTTTTTAAGACTCTACATATTAGTGAGCTCATGCAGTATTTGTCTCTCTATACCTGGAATATTTTGTTTAATGTAATGTCCCTCAGTTTTATCCATGTTATGGCAAATGACAGGACTTCTTACATTTTTAAGGCGTGTGTGTGTGTGTGTATGTGTGTGTGTGTCACATTTTCTTTATTCATTCACCTGTTGAACAGTTAGGTTGATTCTATGTCTTCTATAGTTGCAATGAACATGATGTCTAAAGTTAATTGACAGCATTACAGCATAGCAGAAAGATTCTAACAGCTTCGTGTGGTGTTTTAAAATTCATCCCCACTATAGGTTGACTGACCTACAGTTTGGACAGACTGCCAAAGTCCAAAAGCCTCAACATTTACTTATTGTACAGATCTACTTCCATTACGAGGAAAGCTTGAGACTGTAACGTCTGACCCACTCTCCACCAAAATGGGAAGGTGCAACGTGACCAAAGAACTTCTCTGACAGATCCAACTTGGTGAGAAGATGAGGTTGTTAGGACTTGCACAGAGGGTGCTCCTGGGCAGCAGCAGGACAGCTCTAGAGATCCACTCTGCCTTCTGTCTCTGTACTGCTTTTAAGCAAATTTTCTGGCTCTTTGCCTGTTGTGTTTGAGTGATGAGACTGTTTTCCCTAATAAGTTCTCAGATACTCTTGGGACGTTTGGATTCTCAGGGATACCTACTCCTTGGCTAAGCCCCATGGCCTTACCTTACTGCCCAACCTTAAGGGTTCACGCAGTGGACATACACCCTTAAGTAGCTTAGTGGGGGACCCACCACACTACAATCCACCTCATCTCCTAGCTCTTACATTCTCTCTGCCAATCTTGCATGAGAATCTCTGAGCGAGGTACAAGGGAAAAAACTACATGAGCTTATAATGTATAGTCATGGCTTGTGTGTACAGGCCACTTCTACAGTGTATGTAACAGCATAAAAAGCAGAAGCTAACTACAATTATAATGCTTCTTGTTAAAACATAACTCCAATGAGTAGGCAAGGTGTGTAACCAATCTGAGAAAGAGTCAAATTGGGCTATATCATGGTAATTCGGCTATATCATGGATCTGAATTGACAAATGATTTAAAGTATCTGTGACATTACTCTTTTTATCAGGGATATAGGTACAACAGGTAGCGCCTATAAAGGCACATGTTGTTGGGTCTCCATTGTGTTGGTGATTAGGCCTCTGGGTGGAAGCAATCCCCAGCGATCATGGGTTGCCTTATCGGTGTTATTGAACCAGTCACTCCAGTTCTGTTGGAAGAAAAGCAAAATATTCCAAGGTATACCACTACTACGTGACAGCAGAGAGTATCCACATACACAAGCATCTGATTGGTTGCTGACTGCTCCTGTTATTGCAGCCCAGTCCAGGAAGACATTACCAGTTGTCATGGGTAGCAGGAACACCAGCCCATGGGCATAAGCACAGGTGTCTGTCTAGTAGGAACTCTCATGGGTGCATCCACTCCTTGTAGCATTATTATTGCTGTATTTTCTCCCATTGGCCTTACTGGGGAGGCGGCCATGGGCTTCACACCTGGTATACAGTACCACACCTGGCTTCCCTCCCCAGGAGCAGGCATAATAGCCCATTGGTAAGTTTCCGGCCTTGCTCATGCTATCTGCAGTATGACTGCTCCAGCAAGTATTGGTGCTGCTATGTGTTGATATGGCAAGCCTCTCAGACCTTCATCCAGGAGCACAGCTGGGGCCACCTCCCTTCTGGCAGTCTTCATGGCGCCCTCTGATGCCATAAAACTGACCCACTATGGGGGCACTTTCCAGCTCAACTTTAGGTCCATGTAGCCATCGCCACTTGGCAGATCCTCTCATGCTCTCAGGAGCACAGTCTGGCCACCAGCTTCAGAAGCATGGCTCAGAGTCTCAGAAGCAACCATGAGAGTTGATGGGGCCTGCTTTACAAAAAGTGATACCATCTGTGATAGTTGGTGACATTTAAAATTTGTACACCTTCAGGGAGATTCTTAGTTCAGGACCTTAAAGAACCATCCTGATACAATGCACGTAATTGTGTTTTTTTAACAGGTCCTTTTATTTTATTTATGTATTTATTTACTTTTAACTATGAGGCCTGTCCCTGTTGGGTCTTATGGTAAGTGGAACCTCCAATCTATGTTTTGTCCTGATGTCCAGTGTTGGACATCATGGTCCATGAAATGGGGTACCTGATTACTGTCTATCCTTCTTGGCATGCCATACATGACACTAACAGTGGTGAGACACTTGATCATTTCCAGTTGAGGGACATGTTTTACTGGGAAGGCCTGTAGTACCCATGTTGTTGTGTCCACACAGGTTAAGACATAGCTTTTCCCTCCATGCTGGGTCAGGGGACCAATAATTGACTTGCCAGTTCCACACAGGTTGTATGGCTCCATGTTTGTGACCTAGTGTGAAGGGAACATTTCTAGGTTGCGGCCATGAACAGGTCTCACAGTTCTGAACAGCTGGAAAAACATTTGCATCGCAGATAGGAATGGCTGCTGTTTTTGCTATGGCTCACCTATGGCTGCCCCACGGTGGCCACTCTTACGATGTTCCCATATAACAGCCTCTTCTGATGGGTTCAGGGCCAATCACCCAAACATGAGTAAGGGTGTCTACCTCTTAATTTCCAGGAGGGGGCTTTGGGGCTATGTGCCTCTGTGTGTACCCCAACTATCTTTGCAAACGACTAGTGGCCAGGGCTCATGGCTAATGAGTATCCAAATTGCCCATAGCTTGTCCCATTGACTATTTGGTCCTAATCCCCATTCTATCCACATGATGTTAGTATCCATTTGCACAATGACTGCTGACCATTGGTGTTGAGTGCCTTTGCTAGACCCATCAGTGTATCAGGCCCTAGAAGGTATCATTAGGGTCCCCTCATATATGGTGGCTTCACTCTCATGTCGAACTCCTCCACTTGATCAAAGTGGATGGGTCCAAGCACCTCTTGTAGTGCCTGGCTTAAAGGACTAGTGGACCGGACACGCCTTTGTTGTAGATAGGCATGCCATTTCTGCAGGGTGTGTGATTGTATGACTGGGATGGGCTTGTCTAGGAGATATTCTATTCATCCTTTTATGGAATAGGCAGTTTTTACCGTGATGGCCTGCTTTCTGGTCATGGCCTCCAGTTGTTCCAGTGCCCTATATTCATGCTAAATAGCTGTGGTTCTAGGACTGTATAGCAGGATCCTGTCCCCTTCCATAATTGAGACAAAAATCCTACATATACCATTCCCTTTGGTTGCTTTTGGCATAATCTTCAATTCATCATTGTGATATCTCCAGTGACTTATAATACAAAGGAGTGCTAGAATGGGATCCTCATGCTTGGGCTTGTTTCACTAATGTTTTTGCTTTGCCAAATTCTCTTACTCAATATGTGTCTCATCCCATTTTTTACCTGCCTTTATTAGGATATGTAACAGGTTGAGGGTTTGTGCAAAATGAGGAATGAATATCCTTCAATAGCCTAGTAAACCTAGGAAAACTTGGAGTTGCTTTACTGACTGGGGAATAGGTTGTTGTGCTATTATCAATGACAGCTCTGAGTAGGTTTCATGTCTTCCCCAACTAGGTAACTCAGAAGTTTGACAGCTGCACCAGGCCCCTCTGTCTTTTTGGGGTTGACTTTCCATTCTCTGTCCCTTAGGTCATCCAAGATGCTTTCTAAGGCAGTCTCCAGATCTGTAAGAAACTCTAGGGTTAGTATGTTATCATTAATATAGTAAAACAGGGAGACTGAGTCAGGCAAACTCTAGACAGGTCCTGTGCACCCAAACTGTGACAGATGGTGGAGCTGTGCAGCTATCTTTATGGTAGCACCTGGAAAGTCCATTGTTGGCCCTCCTAAGTGAAGGCAAGCTGGTCTTGTGAATCTTCAGCTAAAGGAATACTGGAAAAGGCATTGGCCAAGTCAGTTCACAAAATGAATATTTCACAGATTAAGGACCACTTGATTTAGCAGTTCAGCAATATTGGGTACAGCTGCACGTACAGGGGCACCACTTTGTTTAGCTCACAGTAGTCTCTCATCATTCTCCAGGTGCCAGTTGGCTTCTTCACAGGCCACAAAGGGCTATTATAGGGGCTCTTTGCCAACGTGACTATTTGTACCTTATGTAATTTCTCGATTGGTTGGGTGGTTTGAGAGTGTATTCACCCATTCTCACATTACTATAAAGAACTACCTGAGAGTGGGTAATTTATAAAGAAGAGGTTTAATTGGCTCATGTTTCCACAGGCTGTCGGAGAAGCATGGCTGGGGAGGCCTCAGGAAACTTACAATTATGGTGGAAGCCAAAGGGAAAGCAGGCACAATCTTCACATGGCGGAACAGGAGACACAGAGTGAAAGAGGAAGTGCCATGCACTTTAAAACCATCTTATCTCGTAAAACTCACTATCACAAGAACAGCAAGGAGGAAATCTGCCCTCATGATCCAATGACTTCCCACCAGGTTCTTCCCCCAACACTGGGAACTACAATTCAACATGAGATTTGGGTGGGGAAACAGAGGCAAACCATATTACAGAGTGTCCCCTAACAGAGAGTATTGTTTCATGTTTATTACCTGCCTGGGCTGGGGCAAGGGTACAGGCACCCATTTGACACATCTTCTTTTCATTCCTTGGTCACTTTCTGGACTTGGTCCTTGTTTTTATCCAGCTCACTGATGTCCACCAATGTTTCCCCCATATCATAGATTATATTTCCCATTAAGAGGCTCAGAAGTGCGAGCAATGCCCCATATCATAACCCTTCTTAATGTGGAAATGACCCAGACATTCGATCAGTACCTAAAATAATTTTAAGATTTTTAAGATACACAAAAGTTTTACCTACAAGTATTTATATCATTTACCTTTACTTAATTTATTTTTAGCAGTTTATCTAGTTTACTCATGAGTGCCGACATTAGATAAAGCTTACCATTATTCCAACTTTATCTTTTTTTAACCATTTTCATAGCCTGCGAATATCAGATGTTAACCTAAGCAAGAACCTTAAAGTTGAGCACATTGGCATTTTTGTTGATAACTCAGAAAATTCAGCTGTTTTCATTAAATTAAAAATATCAAATTGGTCTTGCCTATCAAAAAAATCACACAGATTCCTCTGTTTTTGGCTCATCTTATGGTGTTAAAACCTTCAGGTAAAACCCTGACACCTTAAAATATCTAGCAGAGGCAAATCTAAAACTTGTCTAATTAGCAAACCTAGACAAAAATGTAGACTGACAATGCTGGCAGTATTTCTATTTTTATTTTACCAATAATTTTTGATCCAGTTTATGTACTAAAAGTTACTAAATTAATATGAACCTGAAAATCATTTGAAATTATTTAATTTATAACTATTCATTTATTTATAAGCTAATTTGGTACCATGCTAGACACTCCATAACATTATACATGTGCATACAGATAAACACATTTAAACATGTATATACACACAGAAGCAAAGATCCAATAGGTTTTGCCTCAGAACTCTAGCCATGAGATGACATTACAAACTCATTATTTTACAAAAGATAAATGCATCTAAGTAATTTCTCACAAAATTTAGACCTGGTCACATGACTAAACTTTGTTTTCCCTGATAGGTAATTCAATGAAGGCTGTGGATCAAAATTTGGCCTAAGCAGTTTCCATAGCAATTTAATTATTTACAAAACCTCTTTTTACTTTTTTTTCTTCAGGTCCAAATGAGTTACCAATGTTTACATTGTAGTTAGAACTGTCTGAACTGTATAACAGAAACAAAATCTCCAAGTAACCTTGAATTGGCAAGATCATAAACATTGAATTTTATCTCAACACCAGTAGCTCAATAACGGCAGATTCAAAGTAGGCAAAAAAGAAAATAGAGACATAGATAGAGAGCTTTAGAAAATTCTATTTAACTCTATAGTTGCAGGTTAACAATTTGAGCTCTGAATTTTTCTTGTTGTAATTCGACCATCAGTTTTGAAATGTGCACAAGAATGGTCTATAGTATATAACCAGCTGAAGTCCTAGAAAACTCAGCATACCTTTTACCTGCTGCAGGAGTTTCTAGCCTTTCTCCCTTTCCTGCTCTAATGATTTCTCAATCACCAGTCTTATTGCAATAACAGTGCATTTGCTATCCTTATCATACTTTCATCTCTTACTGCAATACGTGCTCAGCCGCCAGCAGTGTTTTCTGAGCATTCCCATACTTGTGCAGTGGCCTACAAAGGTTGAACAGTCAGGCAACTCCACCCATATGTATGTGGCTGACCACTCTGTGATTTTTCCCTGCAGATGCCCCTTCCTGACTCATCCTTTGGTCTCTTGGATCCTGTTAATGATGCCAATTGTTATGAGAAAAATTTTAGACCGTAGCACACCCCTAACCCCAAGCTACGAAGGTGCCAAGAAACCAAAGCATGATAGACAAGTCTAGCTTGGCAAGTAGATGAGCTTAAGACTTGCATACAGAGCACTCCTGGGCAGCACCAGGACAGTTCTAGAGATCTGTTCCACCCCTCATTTCTTAACTGCTTTTAAGCTAATTTTCTCACTCTTTGCCTTCTGTGTCTGAGCGACCACATTGTTTTTGTGGTAGGTTCTTAGATACTCTTTAGGATTTTAGGATTCTCTGGGACACCTGCTCTTCTGCTGGGCCCTGTGGCCTTAACTCACCACCCAGCCTTCAGGGTTCAGGCAGCAGGCATACACCCTTAAGTAACCTGGTGGGGGACCCCTCACACTACAACTTCAGTGATCTTCTGATCCAGGACTAAGACCTCAGGAACAAAATTCTCTCTCCTTGTTCTCTCCTCCTCCCACAGCTTGATGGAAATACCTCTCACCAGGCCTTTCTGAATCCTCTTCACCAGATGTGTGACATAGCCTGCTATTATGTTGCAGTGCTACTTCTTTAGAATAATGTCAATATCCTCACACATGCACTTTTTCATGTGGAAGTCAATGCCCAGGCAGGTGCAGTGCTACTCAGTAACGACCCAGGCTGCCTTCTTCATGGTGCAAATGGCAGCCCGCACTGGCAGATCCTTAGTAAAAGAGCTACTGCGTGAACATAAGAATGTAGATATCGCTTCAGTATGCTGATTTCATTTCCTTTGGATGTATGTCCAGAAGTGGGATGGCTGGATCATTTGGTAGTTCTATTTTTAACAAAAAATCTTTGCCCAAGTCAATGTTAGGAAGCTTTTTCCCTATGTTTTCATCTAGTTATTTTACAGTTTCAGGACTTACCTTTAGATCTTTCATCTTTTTGAGTTGATTTTTCTATTCATTGTCAATTTTTTATTGCTGAGAGTGTTCCATGGTATGAATGTACCATGGCTTCTTTATAGATTCACCCATTGAAGGACTTTTGGGTTATTTCCACTTTTTGGCTATTACGAAAAATGCTGCTATGCACATTTATATCAGGTTTTTGTGTGAATACAAATTTTCAGTTTCCTTTGATAAAAGCCTAAGAATGCAATTGTTTGGTCGTATGCTAAGTGCATGTTTAGTTGTGTAAGAAACGACCACTATCTTTACCATAGTGGCTATACCCTTTTAACACCCACTAGCCAATCAATGTATGAGTGATTCAGTTTCTTCACATCCTTGCCAGTATTTGCATGACTATATTTTTACATTAGTCATTCCAATAGGTGTGTAGTAATATCTCATTGTGATTTTAATATGTATTTCCCCTGACGGCTAATAATTTTAAATATGTTTTCATGTATATTTTTGACACTTATATATCCTCTTCAGTAAATTGTCTGTTCATGTCCTCTGCCTATATTATAATTGGATTGTAGATTTTTATACTGATGAGTTTTAAGAGTCCTTTATACATTCTAGATACTAGTAGACCTTTGTTGAATATAGGGTTTGTAACTGTAGCTTGTCTTTTTACCCTTTTCATACATTCTTTCACAGAACAAAGGTTTATAATTTTGATGAGGTTTTATTTATCAATTTTCTTTTTATGGATCATGTTTGCAATGTTGAGTCTGAGAATTATTGGCCTAGTCCTGGATCTCAAAGATTTTCTTCTATGTTTTATTTTCCTAAACTTTTACATTTTACATATAATTTTGTGATAGATTTTGAGTTAATTTGTGTATAAGAATTGAGGATTAGGTCAAAATCTTTTTTTTTCCTATAAATGTTCAATTTCTTCAACACCACTTATTGAAAAGCCTATCCTTCTTCCATTTAATTGCTTTTGCAGTTTTGTCAAAATTGAGCATATTTTGGTCTGTTTCTGTGTTCTCTATTCCATTCTATTGACTAATGTGTCTATCCATCCAGCAGTACTATGCTGTCTTACTTGTACTAGCTATATAATAAGTCAATATTGGATTAAGAGATTCCTCCAAATATATTCTTTTTCAAATTTTTTTTTTCAGAGGCAGGGTCTCACCATCTTATCCAGGATGGTCTTGAACCACTGGGCTCAAGTGACCCTCCCACCTTGGCCTTCCAAAGTGCTGGGACTACACACATAAGCCATTGTCCTTGGTCTCAAAAAAAAATTAAGGTATTTTAGTACTTATGCCTTTCCATATAAATTTTTAAATAATCATCTCTCTCTCTCTCTCTCTCTCTCTATATATATATATATATATATCTTCTCGTACTACATCAAATAAGAGATGAGAGTACACATTGCTTCTTTGTTCCTGATATTAGAGAAACAATAGTCAATCTTTTACCATTAAGTATGATGTTAGCTGCAGGTTTTTTGTAGATGAGCTTTATCAAGTTGAGAATTTTTTCTGTTTTTAGTTTTCTGAGATTTTTTCATGAATAAGTGTTAGATATAGTCAACTGATTTTTGCATCGATTAATATGATTATATCAATTATATCATTTCAACATCAATATCAATTATATCATTTATACGGTAGATTACATTGATTGATTTTCTAATATGATTTAGCCTTGCATAGATGGAATAAACTGTACTTGTCATGATGTAATATTATTTTTATATTTTGTTGGATGCTATTTGCTAATATTTTTTGAGGGTTTTTGTATCTAAGTTCAGGAGAGATATTAGTTTTAATATTTTTTGTTTTCTCTTTGCATAGTTTTGATAACAGGGGACTAGATTCATAGAATAATTTGGAAGGTGTTCTCACATAGTCTATTTTTTTAGAGATTATGTAGAACGGGTATTAAATTTTTAAGTGGTTGGTAAAATTTTTAGTGATACTCTCTGGGCTTGGAGATTTCTTTTACTGAATCATTTTGGTTGCGTATTCAATTTCTCTAATGATTATAAAAGTATTTAGATTATCTATTTCATCTTAGTTGAATTTTATTAGTTTGTGAGTGGTCCATTTCTTCTAAGTTGTCAAAGGTATGAGTATAAATTGTTCATAGGATTCTCTTATTATCACTGTAATATCTTTAGTGATGACCCTCATTTTATTTCTGATATTAGTGAGTTGTGTCTTCTCTCTTGAATTTTGTGAGGTTTAATAAACGTTTGTCAGCTGAACTGGTTTCTTGAAGAATCAGCTTTTTCTTTCAGTGATTTTCTCTATCGTTTTCCTATTTTTAATAACCTTGATACATTTTCCTATCTTCATTATTTACTTCTTTATTTGAGTCTGTTATGTTCTTTTTCTAGTCCTTGAAGTAGAACCAGATTAGAACTTAGATTCTGTATATTTGAGATCTTTCCTCTTTTGTAGCGTAAGCACTTAATGCTATCAATATCACTCTTCGCACTGCTTTATCTGTGTCCCACATATTTTGTAGTGTTGTGTTTCCATTTTTGTTCAGTTTCTGGTATTTTTTTAAAATTACCTTTGAGACTTCCTCTTTGATCCATGGATTTATTTAAGGGTGTTGCTTAATTTCTACATATTTAGGGATGATTTTCCTGTTATCATTTTGTTACAGGTTTTTAATTTGATTCTATTGTGAACAGAGGACATATTATGTATAATTTTATTTTTTTAATGTGTTGAGGTTTATTTTATGACCCAAGATATTGTCCATCTTAGTGAATGTTCCATGATCTGTTTTCTATATATGTCAATTATATCCTGTTGGTAAGTTATAATTTATAAATTAGTTTTCTGTCACTTCATCTTATTGATCTGTTTTCTCTTTGTCATCAATTTCTAGTTGATATTTTAGCTATTTTAAAGTGAATTATGTCTTTATTTTTAAGGAACTGAGATAAAAAAATAAAACCACAAATCGATTCATCGTAATCGGTAAATTCATTCTAATTTCATTTCATTTCGTTGCTGCAAATATTAAAATGTTTCAAGGAAGTATTCATATATTTCAATATTGAAACTTTTTATTCCAGATATGTGTATTTACCTTTTTTGAAGCCTTATTTCAAAATCTTTAAATTTAAGTTGGTTATTTTATATGGTACCTGACCAAGTCTTTATAAACATATTATTAATAGATGCTTCATATGTTTCCTCTCTATTGTGGATACATCCTAAATCTGCCTAACTTTTTAAAACCTTTAATGTTTTTATGTAGGCAAAGCCCTAAATTTTCTCTTTTCTTCCCTAATCTCCAATATAGTGGGGTATGTTATGTGTTCTCATAATTTTTTTTGAAAGGGTAACTGACTTGGATCGTCCACACTATTGAACTGCAAAAGTAAAATGAAAACTTCGTATCTTTTCGGTTTCATGTCTCCTTTTAGATTATGAAAGTATTTTTGCAGTTACTGTTTCATTCAGTCTTCATGGCATCAATATATTAATGGTTTATTATGCCATTTAGAGAAGATTTTGTATGTTGAGTATTTTGGTTTTGTCCATTATTGTACCAGTTCTCAATAATTGAATAGTTGTGTTCAACAATCCCTCCAATCTCACCCACTCTTACATTAACTATGCTGAGAATGCCCTCACTGTGTTGCATATCCTTCTGCCTAACGATCTTGCTTGAATAAATGCATATTGACCTCTTCGTTACTTATAGGGAATGGTTTTAATGCCAAAAATGGCATCATGATATATAGAGTTTCTAAAATTGGCCTTTCTCACATGAAACTGTGCAGCAAAGATCTTCCAGACTTTAAGGTTTTTATATTTTAAAATTTGAGCTTTCAACTCATATGAAATGCATATGGGTAAACAGCATGAAGTAAAAACGCAAGCTATTTCTTGCATGTAGAAGTTATCCAACATCAAAAGCTTTCTGCCTATATTTAATCCAATTCCACATTGTTTTTAAATGTGTGGCTTTCAAATTTCATTTATTAAATGGTGAATATTCTTGATTATTACTATTTTTGAAGAATCTTTTAAATATCCCAAGTAATTTCTTTCACATAAGAAATTATATAAAATTCTTTTATATATGAAATAATTGATAATTCAAATTAAATTATCAAATTCCCTCAAGTACTTCAATTTTGATTTTAAATTTAATTTCCTTACTTTTGCAGTTATGTATATCTTTATCCTAGTTGAGCATCACTGGTATGTAACATTTAATCTTTTGTTTGTATACCTCAGGATATAAACATTTCTTAACGAAGAAAGCAAGGTCAAGAAAAATCTTTATAGTATGATTTCTAGGTATTTTTCAGATTTTTTCTGTTTTGAATATATTCATTTACCATTGTGTTTCATTGCCAAAGATCACTTGTGAAGTTACTGATTTTTACATAGTTTGTTTCCGTTAGCCTATCTTATTGAACCGTTCTACAGGTTCTCATAGATTGGAAATTCCTAAATTTTCTGGATAATAATATAATTTATGTTTACTGCCTAATGAATTGAAAGCAATAAAAAGATTCTATTGTCATAATCAGCCAGCAATTTAATTAGCTGAGGAGGAAAGGCTGACAGCCACCCTTGAGTTTGGCTCTGTGCTTCTTTGCCCTCGATGCCTCCCTCTTTGTTTTAAGTCTTTCTCTTTCCATCTCTGCACTAGAAACCGGTTGCTTAAGTAATCATGTTGAAGGTAATATGTTGTTAACTCAATCAGAGTGATTATGCTGTCAAAGAATTTCAAATTCAGTAATGACGTCTGGGGATAAAGAATGCTATTTAATACTGGAATGTGAGACCTAGCTAACAAGCAGTTATTAGGGTGGTATATTCTAAGTAGGAATTCACCATCCCATCTATCATGTTAGACATAACGTGAAATGCCATGATGATAAACTTCATCTGTTTATGCCATTTAATACTGTGCAAGTGTTTTCACATATGTTGTCCCTTTTGAGTTTCATGAGAAATCTTTAAGAGAGAAATATATCACCTATTTCATGAGGTAATCATAAGGGTTTTTGTGAGAAAGTCTGATAGTCCACACCAAGTTACACAACAATGAATAAACACTCATTAAATATTCCATTAGTATTGTAATCATCTTGATTATCAATACTAAACGCATAAAACTGGCCAAGTGCAGTGTCTCATGCCTGTAATCCCAACACTTTAGGAGGCTGAGGTGGGAGGATTGCTTGAGGTCAGAAGGCCAGGACCAGCCTAAGAAACACAGCAAGACTCAGGAAGACATTTATGCAGCCAACAGACACATGAAAAAATGCTCATCATCACTGGCCATCAGAGAAATGCAAATCAAAACCACAATGAGATACCATCTCACACCAGTTAGAATGGCGATCATTAAAAAGTCTGGAAACAACAGGTGCTGGAGAGGATGTGGAGAAATAAGAACACTTTTACACTGTTGGTGGGACTGTAAACCAGCTCAACCATTGTGGAAGACAGTGTGGCGATTCCTCAAGGATCTAGAACTAGAAATACCATTTGACCCAGCCATCCCATTACTGGGTATGTACCCAAAGGATTATAAATCATGCTGCTATAAAGACACATGCACACATATGTTTATTGTGGCACTATTCACAATAGCAAAGTCTTGGAACCAACCCAAATGTCCATCAATGATAGACTGGATTAAGAAAATGTGGCATATATACACCATGGAATACTATGCAGCCACAAAAAATGATGAGTTCATGTCCTTTGTAGGGACATGGATGAAGCTGGAAACCATCATTCTCAGCAAACTATTGCAAGGACAGAAAATCAAACACCACATCTTCTCACTCAAAGGTGGAAATTGAACACTGAGAACACTTGGACACAGGAAGGGGAACATCACACACCGGGGCCTGTTGTGGGATTGGGGGAGGGGGGAGGGATAACATTAGGAGATATACCTAATGTAAATGACGAGTTAATGGGTGCAGCACACCAACATGGCACATGTATACATATGTAACAAACCTGCATGTTGTGCACATGTACCCTAGAACTTAAAGTATAATAACAAAAAAAAGAAACATAGCAAGACTCCATCTCTACACAAAATAAAAACAAATTAGCAGAATGTGGTGGTGCATGCCTATAGTCCCAGCTACTTGGGAGGTGGAGGCGGGAGGTTTACTTGAGCCCAGGATTCCGAGTCTGCAGTGTGCTAAAATTACACCACTGCTCTCCAGCCTGGGTAACAGAGACCCTGTCTCTGAACATTAAATAAGTAAATAATACTGAAGACATGAAAATATTATAGCTTTAAATTATTTGTACAGATGTATTTTAACATCACTTTCTCACATCCCTCGTATTTAATGTAATTACCGTCTATATAGCACTCATTCTTCTAATTTAGGTTCATGTATGTGTACACAATTATTTAAATCACTTATAAAAATTCCCACATAAAAATATGTCATTTCTTTCACATATATTCTGGAAACTTATTGATATATCTTTTCCTAACCATTTAAATCTTGTTTCTGTTGTCAAGATATTCTTGGTTTGATCAACTTAAAAAATCTATATCAAAATTACATGTTTTTCAAAAAACTAATTCTACAAGACTTGTAATAAAATTTACAGTATCATTTTGAACCACTCCCTCTAACCCAGATCCTTCTTCTCTAGATGAAACCACTTTTCCATTGTTTCTTTGGGAATTTGTATCCATATTTTAGAAAAATATGCTTATACTGTTACTTACTGATTTTTTTTTACATGCAATACTTTTATTTTGATTTTTAAATTCTAAACGGCCACTATTGGCTTTTGCTACTATGGAAGAAGATAAGTTTCTCTCTCTCTCTCTCTCTGTTTCTCTCTTTCTCTTTCTCTCTCTCCCCTCTCTCACACACACACACACACGCACGCACACACACACACACAGCACCGCCACCACAAAAAAAACCCTCACTACATGTCCTTTTTCTCATCTCATCCAGCCAATATAACATGTTTATATATCATACAGCCAATATTATATGTTTTCGTTAGAACAATAATAAGTAAGTGGTTAATCTATTAGAGAAATGCAAACATTGTTCAAATCGAAACCGAGTAATATACTTTGATTATATTTCCTTTTTATAGGGCTTGTACTTGTTTTCTCCCTCACAGTTAATAACTGTCTTATTATAGTTTTGTATGTGTCTATCACTAATTTATCCCTTACTCTCAACAAAGACATAAATCTCCTCACAATACTTTCAGAAATATCGATCCATCTTTCATTTGAAACTTGTTCTGGGAAACATCACTTCTGGAGTTCTTTGTCACCGTACTCTAACCTCGTATGCTGCTCTCCGGGCTTATTGCCCATGGGAGAATATGAGCGTGTGTGGTTTATGGTGGTGTCCTAACTGCTTCCTGTATGGACATCTAGCAAATATTCCTGTGTTTCACTCCACCTTCACCTTCATTGTCACAAGTACCTGATATTTCCAATTCCTTGGAAATTTTTATATTTAAGGCCTTCCAAACCAACCAGCTTCTGGGATTCCCCATTCCTAGGTTTGCACAGGGCTTTCTCTCTCTGCTCAATCATTTCCTGGTCACTTATCAACATTTCTACGTCCAAAATGTTGTTCCTAAGCCTTCTCTTCCTTTATCTTGCAAGTATATGCTTTCAAAAATTCTCATTGTTGCCTTTTGTTCCAATTAAGTAGGGAATTATGACAAAGGGGTGTGATCTATCTAATGTGTATAACCTGAAGAATTTTTTTATTTTAAATTTATTTAAAAGAAGAATATATTTTATATCTTAAAATATAAAACCTTAAAAGTCTGGAAGTATTGTTTATTTAAGAGAATCGTTGATGTTACATAGAGAAGTCATCACTTATTTTTTCAGTCTTTTTCTGTCTGCCCTGTCTGCTGAAGAAACTAAAATAGTATATGTTCTGGTTGATTTTCTTATTTTAGAGTATATATATATACGTATATATATACGTATATATATATACATACGTATATATATATACATACGTATATATATACGTATATATATATACATATATATGTATATACGTATATATATGTATATATAACCATTTCAAAATGATTAGGCTAGGGATAAAATAGCACTGTAAACAGTAAGTGCTATAACATACCTATGAAGAATATGACAGTATTTTTGAGACTACATACCCTTGATAACAACTCAACCCTTATCTTTTATTCCTGAGACACTCATTCTTTTTTCTAGAGTCTGGTCTTTCAGGTCAACTATTGACAAGAGACTGCTGCCTGATCCTGCTCAGTTATCCATGTAGTCACTTGAGACGCAAACACAGTTATATTTATTGTTTTATGTATAATAAAAATTGATAGTGTTTATTGCACTTCAGGTTCAGAGAATTAGAATAGTCATAATTCCTTGTGTATGACATGCTCTCAATATCAGTCCATGACTGCTTTTACTTAATTCTTTATTTAGTTAGTTGTTTGAAATAATTAAGACATACTCACAAGCCCATAACTGAAAACAAAATCTAGGAAAGCGAGAGTAATAATAATAATAATGTAATTACATATAAGCAATCTTCTGCTTTTAATTATTTAATTAGTTGTTTTAAATAATTAAGAAACACAAGACTATCACTGAAAACAAAATCTAGGACATCAATAAAAACACTCAAAAGCCTATCACTAAAACCAAAAGCTAGGACAGCAATAGTAATAATAATAATAATAACAGAATAATAATAATTATTATTATTATATATAAGCAATCTTACATATATTCCCTATTGTCCGTGTATAAAGAGTTTTTCTTGTTTTTTCTTATGAGTGAAATCAACGGGCCATATTTTATACAAGAGTTCAGCTTTAGGAGATTATGTTAAACCATTTCCCAAACTAACTCCACTGGGTTACACCGCCACCAAGCAGTGGGTAAAATGTTGTGCATTCACATCTTGGCCAACACTAGGTGTCATCAGTCTTTTATATTTGTGGCAATAAGATAGAGTTAGACTGTAACCTATCTTGATGTGCTCTTAGTGGTCTTGATTTGCATTTCTCTGATCACTAATGATGTGGAATATCTCTTCATAATTTTCTTGTTATTAATACTAAGTGTATTATTTTGTTCTCACGCTGCTATAAAGAACTACCTGAGACTGGGTAACTTTTGAAGAAAAAAGGTTTAATTGAGTCACAGTTCCACATGCTGTACAGGAGCCATAACTGGAGAGGCCTCGGGAAACTTACAATCATGGTGGAAGACAAAGGGGAAGCAAACACTTATTCACATGGCCAGGAGGAGACAGAGAGAGTAAAGAGTGGAAGTGCTACACACTTTCAAACAACCAGATCTCATGAGAACTCACCTATTATCATGAGAACAGAAAGGGGGAAATCTGCCTCCATAATCCAATCACTTCCCACCAGGCCCCTCCCACAACACTGAAGATTAGAATTCAACATGAGATTTGGCTAGGAACACAAAGACAAATCATGTCACCAAGAGCAAATATTTCACTTTAAAAATATATTTACTGTAGCTTTTTGGCAGATATATTTATAAGTCAGTTTTCTTCTATTTCTAGCTTTTAAGAGTATTATTAGGAATGAAACTTTAATTTGATTAGATGTCTTTATTGTGAGAATTCTGTTGTAATTTCCTACCTTGCCTGGGCTTACAGCCATGTTCCTGTCCTGCTTGCTATTGTAAAAACTCAAGGCTTTAGGTTACTGAATCTAGCATGGGCCCTCCCATCACCCACTGTTCATTTCCATTTACCCTCTGGTAATTTCTCCTTTATGAATTTGTATCCCTACTCTATTATGAGCTCAGCTCTACATTGAAAAAAGTTTTATTTTATCTCATATTTCTAAGTTTATCAGAGATGGGTAGCTTTTTTAGGTCATCTACACTACCGATTCTCAAACTTTAATGTGGATAGAAATCACCTGGGGATCTTGTTTAAAATTCAGATTCTCATAAAGTATATCTGGAATAGAACCAAAGATTCTAGATTTCTAACAAGTTCTCAGGGGATACCTCTGCTGCTAATCCCCAAACCACACTTTGAGTAGCAAGTGCCTACCTTGACCATTATAGTGCTGGAAACAAGATTCCAAAATCATTTTTCAGCTTTGGACTCTAAAGAAAACAGTTTGTAGGGATTTTTCAGCCAAATTCATCCAGGGTTGCCCTGGAAGCAACATGAAACCCAAAATTCACTGAACAAATTCTGGTATAAAAATTGCAGTTTACAAGTTAGAGCTTAATTTTAACAAATAAGAGGGTTTATTCAAAGCTCTTACCTCCTGGAGTTTTGACCGGTAGTTTTCAAATAGGAAGCTAACGTGTTGTAAGTAAATGTGTATTGGGCATGAGATTGAATTTTTGATATATAAATGACCTACAGTGCTCTGATGTTGCAATTTGCCAAAATACTGTGATACGTGTTGGCTAATCTGAGCCCCACAACAAATATGGGAGGCAGAGGTAATAACACCCTCTCTCTGCAATGGGTTTTGTGTGAGGGTTGGATGGGATGATGCTCATAAAAGCATTTAGTCACTGTTTGAAATGGAAGCAATAGATCAGGAAAGGTTATTTTTTGTTTCTCTTTTTTTTTTTTGTTATTACTTTCACTATGTCCATGTGTTCCTTTTTTCCGATCATAAAACTTGAACCTTGTCAGAGGCTAAGTGACATGTATGATGTGACATATATGATCTTAATCTCAGGCCAAGAGTGGCCTCGATTTGCTTTTCTTATCAAATTGTTTTCTCTACAACTTTTTATGACAGAAGCGATGCTCCCTCATCCTAATTATCCAAATAATGCAAAAATAGATAAAGAATAATAGTACAATCTCCCCCTATATTGCTTGATTCTCATTCCCTTGACAGGATTCTCAAAAATGCTGACAGCATTTACATAAACATCTGTGGTTTTTTTTTTTTTTTGGCTCAAGCAAATATTTATCAACACACATATATTTAAGTCAAGATCATTTCCTGGGTTGTTGCCTTTTATAAACAATGAGATCTACAAAAATAGATTGTTTTATGACTTCCTGTCAGCACATAGCAATACCTCATGGGCATCTTATAGGTCAATAGATTTCCGGGTTTTTTTGTTGTTGTTGTTGTTGTTAATATTCTCCTGTAATTCCCATGAATGATATTTTGTTGTATGCTGTGAAGTTAGGGTTACATTTTTTAAAATGTGCAAATCTCTAATTTTTCCAGGTTCACAATTTCGTTTCAGTGAAATTTCTGTCAATTTTGGAGCCAATACCAGGTTTAAAAAAATAATATATCATTACAGTGTCATTTAGAATCTGACATGACAAATGCTCCTTATGGATTTCCTATTATACTATATTTCTTTAATAACGAAACCTTTTTATTTTTAAGAAAAATGTAACAACACTTATCAAGGTGAGGAAGTTCTTTTATATTCTTAGTCTGCTGGGAGATTTTATCATGAATAAGTATTGGATTTTGTTAATTGCTTTTATTGATACGATCTTAGGATTTTTCTTCTTTACCTGTTGATGTGATAGAGTAATTAATTGATTTTTGAATGTTCCTCTGTGGTTATTTAGGTAGCACTATTTACTTTCTCATGCCTTGCCATTTTGCTTCATCTGTTCCCTAAATAAAAATCTTGAATCACACACACACAAAAAAAGGTCACATTTGATGTGATATGCTATGGTTTGATTTGTTTCAAAGAAATCCAAAAATAGGATCACTGGAAGGGTAGTAGATGGAGTATAAAAGAAATATTTAATCATGAGTTGACTATCATTACAGCTGGATGGTGGGTAAACTATTAACTATTTTCACATGTGTTTGAAATTGTCCATATAAAAAAATTAAAACACGTAGATTCGGCTTCTGTGTTCCACTTTTTTAAAAAAATGTCACTTTGGAGTTTCTAATGAGCAAAAATATAAATGAATTTGAGAAAAACTGACATCTTCACAATAACCAATCTTCTAGAATGAAGGGAACGCATGCCAATATTCAAGCCCTCTTTAATACCTTTCAGGAAATGATTGTAGAACAAGCACTTTATATATTTCTAGAATAACTTGACCATTTTATTCTAGATATTTTATCCTTATCCTTGTTGTCAATGGATTGTTTTTCAACTGATTAATACTAGTGTAGTGTAAAAAAACTAAAAATTTTTACATACTTTTTTTTTGCTGAATGCCCGTCTTACTTTTCCTATCTTAATACTTACCAGATACTTTTAGGTATGTAATCCTATTAACTGTGTTAATTATGGAACATTGAAACCAAGGTTAAAAATAGAAGTATTAAGTATTGACCGGTGGCAAGTGCTGCCAAATAGAACAAATCAAGTAGAGCATTTTTTTTCTATGCCCCCTACTTGGGTTGTACCCGGCAATCTCATCTTTTAGACCTGGGACATCCAAATGTACTATGGGATCTGGTCCCTTAGGTAGAAAGCGTAAAGAGAAAGGCTGAACCGGAGATGCAACAACAGGCATAGAAAACTCAAATTCATCACTGACCTTGGGATACGAAAATCATGATTTATGATTGGAGGCTGAGAAATGTATGCAAACTTAGCCAGCAGGCAGATTTATTCATAGAATCAAAATCTGGTATGTAAGCTTCTATATTCTAAATAGGATGCCAATATCTTATCTATGAATGGGTTTTCTTGGGCATAGATTCAAAATTTCTGATAATATAATCTCTTTCTGTTTGTTTCTGGAATTAAACTTTACAAAAAAAATTTTTACTTACATTGCTTCATTTGATCCTCAAAATAAATCTCTTGAAAGAAGAGAAATAAAAGTATTTGGTAGGATTGTAATGAAGCTCAATGAAATAAAGCACAGGAAATGGTTCGGCAAAATGTCTGATACATTAGTAAACAGTATACATTGGTTATTATTATTATTACTAATATTTTGCCTTATCATCTGCTTGCAAAAGGTGAGGAAACTTCAGATTTGAGAATGTTTAGTGATTTTTTCAAGACCCACACAATGTGAGCAGCCCAAATTAAAGGATTGTTGTTGTTTTTCTTTGTGTGTGTGTGTGTGTGTGTGTGTGTTTGAAATGGGGTCTCACTCTGTTGCCCAGGCTGGAGTGTGGTAGCATAATCACAGCTCACAACAGCCTTGACCTCCTGGGCTCAAGTGATCCTTCCACCTCAGCCTCCCAAGTAGCTGGGACTATGGGCATGCACCACCATGGCTGCCTATTTTGTTTTTGTTGTTGTTGTTGTTAGAGATGGGTTTTCCCTATGTTGTTCAGTCTGGTCTCAAACTCCTGGGCTCAAGGGATCCTCCTGCCTTGGCCTCCCAAAATGTTGGTATTACAGGCATGAGCCACCACACCTGGCTGAAGTTATTTTTATTTAGATGTTTTCATCAGTATTTAAAAATATCAAAACAATATTTTGTCATGATAGATAGGGAAATAATGCAAAGGTGAATTTTAAGAGTTTCTAATTTTCCTCTTTTCATTCTTATCTCCCTCCTAACCAGCAGCAAATGCCTGATGCATATTTTCTGTGCACAACCAAACATGTATAAGTGCACAAACACATATATGACAGAGTTGGTGGTTTTCATTTGTTTAAAACTCGAATTATTCTATTTACATTTACATTTTTTCTGTGCTTTGCCCAATACGGATAGATGTATGTTGTCTGCCCTTTTCCTAATACAGACAGATATACCTTTCAAAATCGAACTTCAAGGTTTATGATTTAATGTTTAATTCTTTAGTTAACATGGAAAGTTTTTAGTACAATATGGAAAGTAACTGAAGAACTTGTGTATTTTCCACACATGTTCATGTTGGTTGATATCATTCAAGTTGATAATTCTGTTCCATTTAATACTCATTCAATTTTTCGAGGCACATCCGTGGTTTAAACTATCATGATTTCCCTAAAATAATGCCATATTCTATGACATAGCCTTCTTGAAGCTTTTCTTAGAAACCTTCAACAATTTATTTATGCAGATGAGTTTTAACATAATCTATTTGATTTCTCCCCTCCCCAAGGAATTTTAATGTAATTTATAATATTTAATCATCCCAGTAAAGATCATAATAATATATTCATTTCTTTGGATTGCTTTTTATATCCCTCATAAAATATTTATTGTATTAGTCCATTCTCACACTGCTATAAAGAACTGCCTGAGACTGGGTAATTTATGAAGAAAAGAGTTTTAATTGACTCACAGTTCTGCACGGCTGGGGAAGCTTCGGGAAACTTACAATCATGGAGGTAGGCAAAGGAGAAGCAAGTACCTTCCTCACAAGGTGGCAGGAGAGAGAGAGGGAGCAGATGAAACTGCCAATGTCAAACCATCAGATCTCCTGGGAATTCTCTCACTCATGAGAACAGCATAGAGGAAACCACCTCCATGATCCAATCACCTCCCACCAGGTCTCTCCCCAACACCTGGGGATTACAATTTGAGATGAGATTTGGGTGGGGACACCGAGCTACACCCTATCGTTTGCATTTTTTTCATAGGTTCTCCAAAATTATTGCTAACTTTTTCTCTGAGATATTATACATTTTGTTTCCATTATGATTTGGTTCATTACCTAATATCCATTTTGAAATACGTACTGCTAACCATTGGGAATTTTAATATTTCTATTTAGCTAGTAATGTATTATCATTTGATTCCAGGTTTATGATAATTTACACATGTTTAATAACTCATGAATGTAAACTGAAGTCCTGAAACACTCATTATTAACCCTGTGCACTGCACATGCCCATATATAAGAAATTATCCCATAGCCTTGCTGTTGGATACATGTCTCTTAGCTACCCCTCAACATTTATTATTTCAATAAGAAATGTTTACCCTTATTTAATATCCAGGAAATCTGTGTCCTGATTTGCATGGGTATGTGGATTTTGATTTTGCTCTCTGCTGTTCCAGAGTTCCTTGGACAGCTTCCTGAAAACCAGCTCACTATATGCATACATTTATAGACACTACAAATACACACACACACACACACACATATATATATATAGTGAGAGACTGAATGATTGATTGATTGATTGATTGATTGTTTTTTGAGGAATTGACTCATGATTGTTCAGGCTAACAAGGCCAAGTCTAAATTATTTAGAACAGGCTAGCAGGCCGGACACTCAGGAAAGAGTTATTGCAGTCTGGAGTTCAAAATTTGCAGGACAGGACAGGCAAGCTACAAATTCAGGCAGGATTTCTCTATCGCAGTCTTAATTAGATTTGATTCTTCTTCAGGAAACTTAAGTCTTCACTCTTAAGGCAGTCAAGTGATTGGATGAGGCCCACCCACATTATGGATAGTAGGATAGTAATTAGCACTACTCAAAATCGACTCATTTAAATGTTAATCACATGTAAAATAATGCCTTCACAGCAACATTTAGATGGGAGTTTGACCAAACAACTGGGCACCATATCCTAGCCAAGCTGACATGTAAAATTAAACATTATCCATAACAAGGAAGGATTACGCAAGGCACCTAAACCATGGCAAAGTAGATGTAGAGGTATTGAATAATAATTCGACATACTTGTAGTAAAGAACTGTGTTTTGTTACACATGGAGCAAAATTTTGTCATAATAAAAAGGATTATGTTTTTCAACCATTTTTCGGTCACCTAAGTGTTTTTCCTTTTGTTGACTTACTCAATCCTCGGGAAAATCTGTGATGCAGATGTAATCATATTCTTTGCACCAAGGTTTTTTTTGGTCAGAATTTAATGGAATACTATACATGGAAGCAGCTAGCAAGCTGCTGAGCATGTAAATAGGCACACAGTGAAAGTTAATGTTTATCTCGTTTTCATTATTATTGATGCTAAGAGCAGATTCTTTTTCTATCTTCATACACAAAAAAATTTGAATGTGATGAATATTTAAGTGATGAGACAAAGTCCAAAACTACCAATCATTCTATATTTGCTTCAAATAAAAATTCTTAAATATTTTTATATAGAAAAATAATACTTATACTAGATAGTTAAAAAAAAGGCAGGTAGGTAAAGAAAATTTATTAATCTCCCCCTACAAGGTGAATACAAAACTCACTAATGTTTTCTTATAAAAAAACTGCAACTTAGTAGTGTAGGTTAGTCTTATCATTAAGGAGTACTCAGAGTACTTAACTTCTGGCAGGTTTGTAAGGATGTATTTAAAAGAATTCACCATATTATAAATTATCCAAATACATGCCAAATATAAAATTTTCTTTGTAATAACATGTACCCTCCTTCTCTGAGTTTTTATATTTGCAAGAATTTTTACACGTATTAGCTCATTTGATCAGCAGGAGTATAATCCATAATAGATGCCTGGGGTTCATTCTTAAGATTAAATAAACTAATCCAGGTTTAGGCGTTTAGAATATGGATACAATCATTCAGTAAACTCCATTCTTTTTAGTCTTTTTTTATTCTGAAAGCTCATATTTTTAACTCCTTTAGATAGATAACAATACGATTGGTTTGGAAAATTTACATGAGGAGTTAAAGTCACAAAACAATAAAATGGCCTGTGTTTGCTCTAAATGTTTTTAAAACATATTTTCTTTACTTTTTAATTATAAATATAATATTTGGTCATAAAAATTAAAAAAATGTATCCTCCTACAACTCCCCATTTCTGTTGCCCTAACTTAATGTTAAATGTACAAACAGCATACTTCCACAATTTTCTGTGCTATAAAAAATGCATAATCAACCTGCCGACAATCAGAGAAGGGAGTGTGTCACTGTGGCTTGTTTCTGCGAAAGTGCTATTGTGCTATTTATTTGTGCTATTTATGCATAAACTGCATTTCTCACCTAATTATACATAATAGTTCTGTCAATCTGTTTTTTCAGGGATTAATATTCTAAAATTATTACTCTGACAATGCAAAATGCAATTGTGAAGTGAAAATTTAATTTCTATAAATCCGCAAATGCTGAATTTTTCCAACATCGTTTGAGCTATCAGTTTATGTCTGTGGTTTGGAATAAATACTAAATTGCTTTATTATTATTTTATCTTTAGTATCTATTATGAAAACTGTCCCTCATTTCTGTTTTTAATAGAGGTTGGCATTGCATATTGAAGTTCATTTACACTTCCAAATGAAATTTAATATCAGTTTGTTTTGATGGTCCAAAAATACGTCACGTTGGTATTTAACATAGAAATATAAGTGAATTTGAGGAAATGTATCAACTCTTATGTAGTGAGTTATTTCTTTTTTCACAATTTATTTTCTTGTTTTGCATAGGTTCAATTTAAACCCCGCAAAAATTCTGTAAAGTGCTTTAAATTTTGATCTGCTTCACATTTTAAATTCCTATCTCTTCAAGTCATTATATGACATAGAACTTAGGTCATGTCAAACCTTGGGAAATCAATCTATCAATCTTTGTAAAACTGGTTGTTCTCAAAGTTATAACTGCTAACTAAGCTTTATAATTTTGGATTTTCTCCCACTTCCTCCCTCTATCACTCTTTGATCCATATTCTATTTCATAAGTTATTAAAGCAGAACTTGGGCAAAACTACAAACAGATTTTGAAGGACTGGTTCTGAAAATTGTATTTTCTGTACCAGCTCTACTCCTCCCAGAATAATGCAGTGATAAATCTTTGTGAATAATTCTTATGCTGGAGAGCCTGCATTTTATTAGTGAGTATTTCTGTCTAAGATCATGAGAGTTTATCCACATGGTTATGCCTTCTTTGATCTCTCCATGGAAAATGTAGTTGTGTTTGTCCTAGAAGGAAAGAAATATTTGATACATTTTTTCTTTCTAATGTGAAATAACTTTCCCATGATATGTTCAAACTAATAATTATTGTTATACTGGGAAGCTATTAATTGTAAGATATTTATTTTCCATATCCCTATATAATTAGAAATTCTCATATTGCTCATTGGCTTTTGATTTATTTTCTTGAGTTTGAGGTTTCTATGCAATTAAGCCTATCATCTATACATGTCCTATGTTATGTTTCCACATTGACGAAGTCATAGTCCACCTTCATCACCAGCCATCCCCTACCCACTACAGCCCCAGCATACACGGTATTAATAGCCTGAATATATCCTTCCATATATATAATATATGAGATTTATTATTAAAATGTAACTATATTCAGAATATTCTCCAGAGTATTTCTTATAATCTCAATAGCTCACTATACACTGTAAATATTCTTATAGGGATTTAAGTTGTTACGGTTTTATGTTTTAAAATTCAACTCTTTAGCACATGCAAAAAGCATTTTCATGTATGCAGTGAATTAAGTTTTAACATTTTTTTCCTGCGGTTATAAACTTTGCCCACAGCATTTGAACTGTTGATTCTGCTTCCTTGTTTTTTCTCAGTTCTTAAGCTGATGCCACAATTGTTTTAATTATTTTAGCTTTAGAATAAAGTTTGAAGACAAATATCCCCTTCCAATTTTCGGAGATTTTCCTTTAATTCTTTACCATTTTTTGGTTGTTGTTTCGATGAAACTTAATATCATTTTTTTAATATTAAAAACATAACTTTGGAATATTTGATATAATTAACTTCCTTACAGTACCAGATCTGCTAGGATAATAAATATATGTTGATTCACTGTAGTTGATTTTTACATTCACAACAATTGGAAAGTTTTTAATTTTTTTATTTTTGGGGGGAAGTTTTTTAAAAGAAATTCTGACTAATCCTTGCCAATCTGATTCCTAGCTGAAATAACTAGGAATATTTTTAAAAATAGCAATGAGAACACATGGACACAGGAAGGGGAATATCACACACCGGGGCCTGTTGTGGTGTGGGGGGAGGGGGGAAGGATAGCATTAGGAGATATACCTAATGTAAATGACAAGTTAATGGGTGCAGCACACCAACATGGCGCATGGATACATATGTAACAAACCTGCACATTGTGCACATGTACCCTAAAACTTCAAGTATAATAATAATAATAAAGTACCCACAGTCAATAACACTCAGTACAAAAAAAAAGAAATATTTTTAAAAAACATTTTCTTCTCTGAGTGGATTTTTAACCAATTTTTCTAAAACTAAATATTGTTGGTACATAAAAAAGCTACTATTTTATTATCTTGCTTTCCATCTGCTCACTAAGACATGAGTTTCCATCATTCTTTACTAGATTCTTTTGGCTTATCTGCATTAATCATCATATTTTATAAGACTCGATCCACTGAAACATTAAACATCCTTATAGTCGATAAAGGCTCCATGTTTTTGTACAGAGAAGGTCAACAAAACAGTCTCCATTTGGGGGTTTTCCTCTCTTCACACTCTCCAGCACTATCTCGTGGTACTCTGCAGTACACAGATCCATGCCCTCAGGTAAACTTGCAGAGTAAATTTGCTGCCATTTCTCCACAGTCCCACAAGTCACTCACATTCACAAGGGTCTTTTAAAAATTGAACAATACAGCTTAAGATCAGCTAGAAGGACAGTGTATTCAAATTACTTATATTGTAGCAAGTAACAATATAGATTCTAAGTAAAAAAAAAAAAAAAAAAAAGCATTTGTAAATGTCTTTTGTTAGCCACTGAATCAAACGTTTGAGTAATGTATTTGCTTATGTTTCCATTTTGAGTTTTCACTTTAAAAAGTCAAAAGAGGTTGTTTCTGGTTTTGTTTTTTCCAGTGTGGCTGACTAGAGGTGTTGGATGCCAGATCTCCTTAGAAAGGAGATTAAAGTTACAGGTCATGGCTAGAGGAGAAACCTGAGGGAAGAGTGCTGAAACCTGTCCGAGAACTCATAGGAAGAAGCTGGGCTGCAGAAATGGAAGGCAGCAGGATTCTGGCAGAGACTGATCGCTGAGCAGCTTGTAGTCCCGTAGAAAAGGTAGGTGGGGGTACATCTTTGCTCCCCTCAACCTTGCAACAGACTGCTGACTGCTGAATTGTCAGAGAGCATCTCTGCCCCGGAAGTCCGATCAATGCTGTCAGTGGCCATTTCAGAAATTCCTGGGCGCAGAGCACCTGACATCCAGCTTGTGCAGGTGCACTCGCACACCCCGTAAACCCAAACTGACGTGGCAGTGAGTGGCATATTGTTTGTGCGCCCATTGTGGCTTACTACTCTGCTGGGAGAATCCCAGCCCTCGTGTCACCGCATCACCAGATCCCCAGCGAACATACACCATAACCCATTCTGACTGGCCCGTCTATGACGTACTGTAGAATCCCCAGAGATACAGCCCTCAACACAGGCTGCTTTTAGGGGAAGGGGGAGCATAGCACACCAAAGTGTCACATGAGACAAAGGAAACCCAGGCTTGGTGTGGATCTCTGATGGAGGGGCGCATTGTTCCACTTCATCAGATAGGCAGTACCAGCGGCCAGTAGCAGAGGTAGAGAGGGGTTCACCTCCCGCTCCTCCTGACCACTGCTGTAGATGCATCTAAGGCGTTTCTCACTGGCGGCCTGGATGTGCTCTGGGAGATAGCGTTCCAGCTCTATTTGCAGGGGCTGCATCCCCACTAAAAGGATGTCCACAACCTGCACTTGTATGAAGGGTGGGACTCATCTACCCCTCCTACACAGAGCATCATGGTCCCTGCAATGGAACATGGAACAGCTGCAGAGCTTTCTGTTTGGGATAGGAGAAGAGATTCTGGCCCAAGGCCATTTCAGTAGTAGCTACAAGATGGGTAATTCCTGTGGACCTCAGTCACATTGCACCTGGAGATACAGGACAGTGTAATTGAACTGAAGGTTGGAGCCATGTAATAGAGACATGACAGGGGAATGAATTGCACTGCATTCCTGCCTGCCCAGGAGGAGGAACTGGTGCAGCCCCCACCTCACCCATTTCAGCCCTCAGCACATCCCCCCCACGATATCCGCCGTCACACCCATCAGGGGAGTGCTTCCACTCTTCATTGAAATTACTCAAGAGTGAACCAAGTCTTACTATTAAACACCACCTATTGGACTGGAGATTGAACTGCAACACACACACACAACGAAAAAACAAAACCTTTTGAAAGAAAGGCATAGTGCTAGGGTTTGAGCTAATTAAGCTACCTCAGACCTCCACACTCCCAGCCCCACAGTAGATAGTGTTGGCTTGTATGTCCACATGAATACAACAAGCAGCATTTGAGAAAACCACCACACAAAAGGTATCTATACCAAGGAATCCATACAGAGATGTGGCCTCATGAAAACACCCAGAAGCAAAGTCAGTTAATCATATACAGCATACACTCCATTGACTCCCTCAAGAGAGAAAAGAATAAACAATAAAAAGTCCCGTTAAAACTGTAGTGATTTCAAAAATAAGGAACGACTACTTCAGATGAGAGGGAATCAGTGCAATAAATCCAACAGTACCAAAAGAGTGTTTTTGACATTGCCAAAGGATCTGAACAGCACCATAGCAATGGATCCCAACCAAACTGACAATTCTGCAGCAAATGGGCAATAATTTAAAATATGAATTGTCCCAAATATATATGCACCCAAGACAGGAACACCCATATTCATTTAAAAAATTCTTAGACACATTTGAAGAGACTTAAAGAACTACACAATAATAGTGGGAGACTTCAATACACTACTGACAGTATTAGACAAATCATCAAGGAAGAAAACCAGCAAAGATATTTGGGATTTGAAATCGACACTTGACCAAATGAAACAAACAGAAATATACAGAATTCTT
Organism: Symphalangus syndactylus; assembly: GCF_028878055.3. Lineage (NCBI taxonomy): Eukaryota > Metazoa > Chordata > Mammalia > Primates > Hylobatidae > Symphalangus > Symphalangus syndactylus. Next base: position 148,504,782 of record NC_072447.2, on the reverse strand, counting down.
CCTGCAAAAACAACAGAATATATGTTCTTCATATCTGCACATGGCACATACTCTAAAACTGGCCACACAATTGATAATAACACAATTGTCAGCAAATTTTTAAAATATCAAAATCATACCAACCACAGTGCAATAAAAATAGAAATCAAAAGTAAGAAGAGAGCTCAAAGCCATACAATTGCATGGAAATTAAACAACCGGCTCCTGAATGACTTTTGGGTAAACCGTAAAATTAAGGCAGACATCAAGAAATTTTTTGAAAACAAAGATACAGCATACCAGAATCTCTAGGACACAGCTCAAGCAATGTTAAGAGGAAAGTTTATACTGCTAAATCCCCCATCAAAAAGTTAGAAAGATCTCAAATTAACAACCTAACATCACACATGGAAGGACTAGAATGATGAGATCAAGCTAACCTGAAAGCTAGCATAATAAAATAAATTACCAACATCAGAGCTGAACTGAATGAAATTGAGACACAAAAAAATACAAAAGATCAGTGAAACTAGCAGTTAGCTATTTAAAAAAATAAACAAGATTAATAGGCCACTAGCTGGACTAATAGAAAATGAGGGAAAATAAAAACAAACACAATCAGAAATGAAAAAGACCAATGACCCCACAGAAATACAAACATCCCTCAGAGACTGTTACAAATAACTCTATGCACAAAAACTAGAACACCTACAAGGATGTATGGAAACATACAACCTCCCAAGATTGAACCAGGAAGAAATTGAAACTCTGAACAGAACAGTAATGAGTTCTGAAACTGAATCTGTAATAAAAAGCCTACCAAGCAGAAAAAGCTCAGGACCAAATGGACTCATAGCTGGCTTCCACCTGACGCATAAAGGAGAGCTGGTACCACTTGTACTGAAACTATTCCCAAAAAATCGAGAAGGAAGAACTTCCACTTAGCTCATTCCTTGAGGCCAGCATCATTCTGGTACCAAAACCTGGTAAAGACATAACAATAAAAGAAAACATCAGGCCAATAACTTTCATGAATATAGATGCAAAAAATCTTCAAAAAATTTTACGGAAACAAAACCAGCACCACATCAAAAAGATAACTGATCATGAACAAGTATGCTTTATCCCTGAGATGTAAAGTTGGTTCAGCATACACAAATCAATAAATAGGATTCATCACATGAACAGAACTAAAAACAAAAACCGTATGACTATTTCAATAAATGCTGAAAAGGCTTCTGGTAAAATGCAGCATTCCTTCATGTGAAAAACCATCAACAAACTAGTCATTGAAGGAACATACCTCAGAACAATAAGAGCCATTTATGACAAACTCACAGTGAATATTATACTGTATGGGCAAAAGCTGGAAGCATTCCTCTTCAGTATGGCCACAAGGCAAGCAGGGTCCACTCTCACCATTCCTATTTAACATAGTACTGGGAGTCCTAGTCAGATCAATCAGGCAAAAGAAAGTAATATAAGGCATGCAAATATGAAGAAAGGAAGTCAAACTATCTGTTTGCAGACTTTATGCTTTTATATGTAGAAAACTCAGTGGTATCTGCCCAAAACCTCCAAGATCTGATAAAGAACCTCAGCAAAGATTCAGTATTAAAAAATCAGGCCGGGCAAGGTGGCTCATGCCTATAATCCCTGCACTTTGGGAGGCTGAAGCAGGTGGATCACTTGAGGTTAGGAGTACCAGATCAGCCTGGCTGATATGGCAAAACCCCATCTCTTCTAACAATACAAAAACTAGCTAGGCATGGTAGCGTGCACCTGTAGTCCCAGCTACTTGGGAGGCTGAGGCAGGAGAATCACTTGAACCTGAGGAGGTGGAGGTTGCAGTGAGCCAAGATCATTCCACTTCACTCCAGCCTGGGCGACAGTGAGACTCTGTCAAAAAAAAAAAAAAAAATCAGTATACAAAATAAGTCTCATTTTTATAAATCAACAACGTCCAAGCTCAGTACCAGATAAAGAACACAAACCCATTCACTATAGCCACAAATAAAATAAAATACTTAGGAATACAGCTAATAAGAGAGTTGAAAGATCCCAACAACAAAAATTGCAAAACACTGTGGAAGGAAGTCAAGCATTACACAAACAAATAAAAAATAATTACAAGCTCATGGATAAGTAGAATCAATATTGTTAAAATGGCCATACTGCCAAATGCAAGTTACAGATTCAATGCTATTCTTATCAAAAATACCAACAACATTTTTCACAGAATTAGAAGAAACTATTCTAAACTTCAGATGGAACCAAAAAAAAGAGCCCATATAGCCAAAGCAATTCTAAGCAAAAAGAACAAAGCTGGAGGCATCATATTTCCCAATTTCAAACTGTACTACAAGGCTACAGTAATAAAAACAGCATGCAACTGGTACAAATCAGACACATAGACCAATGGAACAGAATAGAGCGCCCAGATATAAAGCTATACACCTACAACCACCTTATTTTTGACACAGTTGACAAAAACAAGCAAAGGTGAAAGAAATTTATATTCAATAAATGGTGCTGGGATAACTGGTGAGCCATATACACAAGATTTAATATGGACCCCTTCTTTACACCATATACAAAAATCAACTCGACATGGATTAAATAATTAAATATCAAACCTAAAACTATAAAAACCCCTGAATAAAACCTAGGCAAAACCATTCTGGACATAGTTTTCAGCAAAGACTTCATGATGAAGATACTGCAAGCAATTGTAACAAAACAAAAAATTAACAAATAAGACCTAAGCAAAACAAAGAGCTTCCACACAGCAAAAGAAACTATCAAGAGAGTAAACAGACAACCCACAGAATGGGAGAAAATATTTGCAAAATATGCATCTTACAAAGGTCTAATATACAGAATCTATAAGTAACTTAAAGACTTAACAAGCAAAAAACTAACAACCCCATTAAAAATTGGGCAAAGGACATGTACAGACATTTCTCAAAAGAAGACATACATGTGGCCAACAAATATCTGGAAACATACTCAATATCCTTAATCATTAGAGTAATGCAAATCAAAACCAAAGTAAGATACCATTTCATACCAGTCAGAATGGCTATTTTTAAAATGTCAAAAAATAACATATGCTGGTATGGTAGTGGAGAAGAGGGGATGTTTATACACTGCTAGTGGGAATGTAAATTCGTTCAGCCACTGTGGAAAGCAGTTTCGAGATTTCTGAAAGAACTTAAAACAGAAGTACTATTTGACCCAGCAATCCCATTATTGGAGATACACTCATAGGAATATAAATTGTTCTACCATGAAGACACATGCATGTGTATGTTCATTGCCTCAGTATTCATGATCGAAAAGACATGGAATCAACCTAGATTCCCATCAATGGTAGACTGGATAAAGAAAATATGATACATATAAATGATGAAATACTATGCAGCCAAAAAAATGAATGAGATTGTTTCCTTTGCCGCAATGTGGATGGAGCTGGAGGCCATTATTCTAAGTGAATTAATGAAGAAACAAAAATCTAAATACTGCACATTCTCGCTTGTAAGTAAGTGCTAAACTTTGAGTACACATGGACACAAAGAAAGATGAGAATAATAGATACTGTGGCCTACTTGAAGGTGGAGGGTGGGAGGAGGGTGAAGATCAAAAAACTACCTATCGAGCACCATGCTTATTACCTGGTGACATAATAATAGGTACTCCAAATCCCCATGACAGATAATTTACCTATAAAACAAACCTGCACATGTACCCTTGAAACTAAAATAAAGGTTTAAAGAAAACATGATTTGTAAAGAAGCTCAACTGGATCAAGGAGAAAGTTGAAAATCCACACAAATAAATTTAAAAAAGTATTCAGGATATGAAAGACTAGATATATATATTTAAAACAAAACAAAATAAAACAGAGCTTCTAGTAATGAAAATTTACTGATAGAATTTCAAACTACAGTTGAAAACTTCAACAATAGACTAGATCAACCAGAATAAACAATTTTAGACATACAGACCTGTCTTTCAGATTAACTGAGTCAGATGAAAATAAAGAAAAAATAATTTAAAAATGAACAAAGCCTTCAAGAAATATGGGATTATGTAAATGGACCAAACCTATGGCTTACAGGTGTTTCTGGTGGAAAAGAAGAAAAAGAGATTTGGAAAATGTTTCTGAGGGAATAATTCAGAAAGATTTCCCGGATCTTGCTAGAGAGGTAGACATTCATATAAAAGAAATTCAGAGAACAGCTGCAAGATACTATACAATATGAACATCACCAAGGCATATAGTCAACAGACTTCTCAGCAAAGACGTTACAAGCCAGAAAAGGTTGGGGGCTTATTTTTAGTCTCCATATAGAAAAAAAATGTCAGCCAAAAATGTTGTATCCCACCAAAATAAACTTCATAAATGAAGGAGAAATGAAGTATTTCCCACACAAGCAAATGCTAAGGGAATTCATCACCACTAGACTGGCCCTACAGGAGATGCTCAAAGGATTTCTAAACATGGAAACAAAGGGACAACACTCACCATCATAAAAGCACATAGATCCTGTAAAGCAAATACACAACTCACAGATCCTGTAAAGCAATTACACAATTGAGAATCTGATGCATTGAGCTAAGCTAACAGCACTATGACAGAAAAAAAAATTCACATATCAATATTAACCTGGAAAATAAATGGCCTAAATATTCCACTTTAAAGATATAGACTGGCAAATTGGATTAAGGGAAAAAAAGACTCAACCATCTGCTGCCTACAATAGACCCACCTAATGTCTAAAGATCTACCAACTCCAAGTAAAGGGGTGGAAAAAGGTATATCGTAAAAATAGAAAATGAAAGCAAGCAGGAGTACCCATTTTTATATCAGATAAAACAGACTTAAACCAACAACAGTAAAGAAAGACAAAGAAGGGTATTATATAATTATAAAGGGTTTAATACAACAAGATTTAACTATTCTAAATCTATATGTACCCAACACCATACCACCCAGATTCATAAAAATACTGCTACTCAACCTTAGAAAAAAGATTTACAGCAATACAATAATAGTGGAGAATTTCAACACCCCACTGACATCATTAGACTGATCACTGCAGCAAAAATTCAATGAAGAAACTCCGCACCTAAACTGGATTCCAGACCAAATGGATCTAATAGACATTTAAAAAATATTCTACCCAACAATTGCGGAATATACATTTTTCTCATCTGCAAACAGGATATTATTCAAAATCAATCATATAGTTCGCCATAAAGCAAGTGTCAATAAATTTTATAAAATCAAATTTATATCAAGTATCTTCTTGGATCACAGTGGAATAAAGTTTGAAATCAATACCAAGAGGAACTCACAAAAGTACACAGAAATACATGAAAACTAAATGATTTACTCCTGATTCACTTTTGGTTAAACAACAAAGTTAAAGCAGAAATTAAAAAAAAAATTGAAACATGAAAATAGAGACATAGCATACCAAAACTGCTGGAATACAGCAAAGCCAGTGCTGAGAGAAAATATTATAGTGTTAAATGCCTATGAAATGATTGGGCCTGGCACGTTGGCTCAAGCCTGTTATCCCAGCACTTTGGGAGACCAAGGCAGGTAGATCACTTGAGGCCAGGAGTTCGAGACTAGCCTGGCCAACATGGTGAAACGCTGTCTCTAATAAAAATACAAAAATTAGCCAGCCCTGGTGGTGCACACCTATATTCCAGCTATTCATTGGGATTTCAGTGACTGAGGCATGAGAATCAGTTGAACCTGGGAGGCAGAGGTAACAACTATTAGAGCAGAACTAAATGAAGTAGAAACTGAAAAATGATACAAAAGATCAACACAATGAAAAATTAGTTATTTAATAGGACAAAAAATTAATAGAGAGCTAGTTAGATTAACCAAGAATAAAGGAGAAAACTTTCAAATAAGCACAATCAGAAATGGTAAAGGTGACATAACAACTGATACCACAGGAACGAAAAAGATCTTCGGACTATTATGAACTTTTCTATGCACACAAACTCATAAAGCTAGAGGAAATTGATACATTTCTGGAAACATACAACCTCCCAAGATTGAGCCAAGAAGATATAGAAATCCTGAAAGTAACAATAACAAGTAATGAAATTGAATCGGTAATAAAATATCTCTCAACAAAAAACAAAAAGCCCAAAATCAGATGGATTCACAGCGGAATTCTACCAGATGTACAAAGAAGAGCTCATACCAATCTTACTGAAAATATTCCAAAAAAATGAGGAAGAATGATTCCTCTCTAACTCATTCTACAAAACCAGTATCACACTGATACGAAAATCAGGCAAGGACAAAATGAAAAAAAGAAAACTACAGGTCAATATTCCTGATGAACTTAGATGCAAAAATCCTAAAGAAAATACTAGCAAATCAAATCCAGTGGCATATCAAAAAGGTAACTTATCATGATCAACTAGGTTTTTTTTTTTCCCCAGGGATGCAAAGGTGGTTCAACATATGCAAATGAACACATTATTGACCACATAAACAAAATTAAAAACAAAAAACAATATGATTATCTCAATAGATGCAGAAAAAGTATTTGATAAAATTCAACATCCCTTCCTGATAAAAAATATTTGACAAACTAGGTATCAAAGAAACATACCTCAGAATAATAAAAGCAATATATGACAAACCCACAGCCAACATCATACTGGATAGGGAAAAGTTGAAAACATTTCCCTTAAGGACTAGAACAAGACAGGGATGGCCACTCTCACCACTCCTATTCAATATGGTACTGGAACTCCTAGCCAGAACAATCAGGCAAGAGAACAAAATAAAAGCATCCAAATTGGAAAAGAGGAAGCCAAATTATCTGTTTATAACATGATCTTATACCTGGAAGATTATAAAAACTCCTCCAAAAGATTCGTAGATTTCATAAGCAACTTCAGTGAAGTTTCAGGATACAGTATCAATGTACACAAATCAGTAGCATTTCTATACACCAACAACAATTGAGAATCAAATCAAGAACATCATCCCATTTACAATAGCTAAAAAATAATTAAAATACCTAGGAATACATTTAACCAAGGAGGTGAAAGATCTCTACAAGGAGAACTACAAAACACTGATGAAAGAAATCACAGATGACACAAACAACAGTAAAACTATACTATGCTCATGGACTGGAAGAATCAACATCATAAAAATGACTATACTCCCCAAAGCAATCTACAGATTGAACACAACTGCTATCAAATTACTAATATCATTTTTCACAGTATTAGAAAAACAACAATGTTAAAGTTTACCTGGAACCAAAAAAGAGCTTCAATAGCCATAGCAATCTTAAGCAAAAAGAACAAAGCCAGAGACATAACGTTACCTGACATAAATTATATTACAAGACTATAGTAACTAAAACAACATCATACTAGTACAAAAATAGACACAAAGGCCAATGGAACAGAATAGAGAACACAGAAATAAAGCCACATACGTGAAACCACCTGATCTTTCACAAGGTCGACAAAAATAAACAATGGGGATAGGACACCCTATTCAATAGACTGTACTGGAAAAAATTGGCTAGGCATATGCAGAAGATTGAAACCGGGCCCCTATCACTCACCATATACAAAAATCAAGTCAATATTGATTAAAGACTTAAATGTAACACCTGCAACTATAAAATTCTAGAAGAAAATCTAGAAAAAACTTCTCCTGGACATGGGCCTAGGCAAATAATATATAACTAAGACCTCAAAAGCAAATGCAACAAAACAAAAATAGGCAAATGAGACTGAACTAAACTAAAAGGATTCTGCACAGCGAAAGAAATAATCAACAGAGTAAACAGTCTACAGAATGGGAGAAAATATTTGCAAATTATATTTATCTGACCAAGGACTAATATTCAGAATATTCAAAGAGCTCACACAACTCAACAGGAAAAAAATATTTAAAAATGGGCAAAAGGGCCCGGGTGCGGTGGCTCATGCCTGTAATCCCAGCACTTTGGGAGTCCGAGGTGGGCGGACAACCTGAGGTCAGGAGTTCGAGACCAGCCTGACCAAAATGGTGAAACCCCCGTCTCTACTAAAAATACAAAATTAGCTGGGGGTGGAGGCGCATGCCTGTAATCCCAGCTACTCTGGAGGCTAAGGCAGGAGAATCACTTGAACCTGTGATGCAGAGGTTGCAATGAGCCGAGGTTGCACCATTGCACTCCATCCTGGGAAACAAGAGCAAAACTCCACCTCAAAAAAAAAAAAAAAAAAAGTGGGTAAAAGTCATGAAGAGGCATTTCTCCAAGAAGACATGCAAGCGGCAAACAAACACATGAAACAAATGCTCAACATCACTTGTCATCAGAAAAAAATGCAAATTAAAACTACAATTAGATACCATCTTACACCTGTCAGAATCGGCTATTTTAAAAAATACAACTAATAACAGATGTTAGTGAGGATGTGGAGAAATGAAGACTCTTATATACTGTTGGTGGGAATATAAATTGGTCCAACCTCTATGGGAAGCAGTGTGGAGATTTCACAGAGAACCAAAAATAATGCTACCATTGGACCTAGAAATCCCACTACTCGGTATCTACCTTAAGGAAAACGAACCATTTCATGAAAAAGACACCTGCAGTCATATGTTTAGCAACAGTGTTACAGCACTATTCACAATAGCAAAGTCCGGGTATTAACTTAAGTGTCCATCAGTAGCTGATTGGATAAAGTAAATGTAGTATATATATTCCATGGAATACTATGTAGCCATAAAAAAGAATTAAATCATTCTTTACAGCAACATGGATGGAGCTGGAGGCCATTAGCCTAAGAGAAATAACTCAGAAACAGAAAACCAAAAGCTGCATGTTCTCACTTATCAGTGGGAGCTAAACCATAGATACACATGCACTTAAAGATGGAGAGAAGAAACTCTGGGAATTCCAAAAGGGGGAAGAGTGGGAAGGGGTAAGAGTTGGAACGTTACCCATTGGATACAATGTTCACTCTTTCCATGATGTGTGCACTAGTAACCCAAACCTCACCATTATGCAATATATCAAGGTAACAAACATGCACATGTACCCCCAAATCTAAACTTATAAAAAAGTAAAAAGAAGAAAATTTTGTCATTTGCAACAACATGGATGAAACAGGAGCAACAACATGGATGAAACTGGAGGACATTATGTTACGTGATATAAGCCAAGCAGAGAAAGAACTCATTAATATGTGAAATACAAAATGATTGAACTCATGGAAGTAGAGAGTAAAAATGGTGCTTTCCAGGGGCTGTGTCAGTAGCAGGGGAGGGTGTTCGGGGCATTGTTGTTCAAAAGATACAAAATTTCAGGTAGACAGAAGAAATAAATCCAAGAGATATCGTATAGTACAACACGGTGACTGTGGTTAATATATTGTATTCTTGAAAAGCGTTAAGAGAGTTGGTTTTGTGTTGTCACCACAAAAATGACAACGATGTGAGGCTATGCATATGTTAATTAGTTTGATTTAGCATTTCATAATGTATATATATTTCAAAACATTATGTTTTACATAAATAAATACAATTTTATCTGTCAGTTTAAAATAAATAAATAAATATGTTTACATGTGTTGATTCATTAAATCCTGAAACCACAGGATATAGGTGAAAATAGGATCTAAGGTACAGATTTGTTATTAAGATTGAAATAATCTGTGTAAATTCAATCAATATACTGCCTGAAAAACGAGTGATCAGGAAATGTTAATAATTATCCATGCTATTATTAATACTAGTAATCTGTTTCATTTTCTCCTTTGTATGGAAAAGAGAACTTGAGATGGGAGAGGTTCTTGTTTCAAATATCAAGAAGCCCAAGTTATTTAGGAACGAGGTTTTTAACCTAATTTGTTAAAAATTATAAAGGTATAAACTGAAGAAGTCAATTATTTCTCACATCTTCTCTGTTCCATAGTCCTAATATTTAAAAGGTATACACGTGTTATCCTGGATATAGCAAAACTCAATGTTATAATTATGATATCTGTTTCCAAACACGTCAAATAGTTTTTTTCAAGTACGTTTCAAGTGCATCGTTATGGAAATTTTAATATTTCATCATGTCTCTGGAAATTTGTTAAAGTCTTAGTTGTCTGCAAGACTAAATGAATGATCATATTTAAAATACAAAAGACATGAAGGGAAATGAGGAATATTTATATTATTAAGTAATAACGTATTATAAAGCAATAATAAAAAATGCAGCACTGACACAGAAATTGGCAGCTGAAATGATCTTATTGCTTTAAACAGGGTTTAGCAAATTTATTAATCTATTTTGCATTGCCCCAGAATAATTTTTGATAAATTTGTTTCTGGATACTTCATAAGCATTATTTCTATTGTGACTAAACCTATTTTTATTGTATTTTCTAATTTCTTCTTGCTGTTATATGGGGAAGTTATTGATATCTGTATATTTTATTTCTGCCTACACAGCTAACTAAACTATCTTACTAGTTCTCATAATTTTTCAATTTATTCTAGAACGATGATCATGTTATCTGTGTCAGAGATCCATTGCAACATTAAAACCAAGCTACAGGCTGAGTAAATGCTATATGTTGTCCATGCCCTCTCCTTCCTGACTGCCCCCTAAGTCTTTCTGACATGAGTTATTTACCCTTGTATTTACTATTGTACCCCTGTAGGTGTGGTTAATATTTACAATCAGTTGACTTTCATGAAAGCAGTTTATGCTACATAGTGTGGGTGGGCCTCATCTAAGCAGTCGAAGGCCTGACAGTGCTTGGATTTGAAGCTCATCCCACTGTAGCCACTTTCTAGCTGTATGACCATGGCAAATTACTTAACTCTCAGTGCCTCAGTTTGTTCACCTATGAAATGGGAATCATAGTAGTAATGAAGATGGAGTGAGTTAACAGACATAAGCCATTTTGAACAGTACCTGCCATGTAGAAAGTACTAAACACATAATAATGATAACATTTAAGGGTGCAATATAACACTGATTGAATTTGTCTTGTATCCAGATTAGACATATTACCACATCTTGGTGGTTAAGTGAATATATTCTAAACAGGATGCCAACATTTAACAATAAATGTGCTTTGTTAATGATGTGACCTACTATAGACTTGTATTTGCATCCATGTTGATTATCAGTGAAATTATTTTTACATGTTTTTTTCAACTGAGTCTCATGAGAAATTTGTGAGTTTGATGTAATAATAGAGTTCTCAAAAGGACTAAATTATATAATTCATATAAAAGTCTAATAACAATTACTACAAATGGTTTTATTATCTCATTTTTATGGATGTAATCATTTGAAGCTTTAAAACCTTAGTTTCTTTCAGTTGGCATAACACTTGACTTCCTATGTTCTTTTATGTTGTTAAATTACAAAAGTTGTTTTCCTTCTTAATTTTCGTTTATTCACAAACGCAATATTTGCCATTGTATCCAGTGGAATAAGGCAAATAAACATAAAGAAGTTTCTAATTCTTCTCATTCTCCACTCTATTTCCATCCCCCCGAGACGGTGGATGGAAACACCTCGGTGTATATCCTTGCACTAGTTTCTTTCCTTCTCCAGCTCGAACAAATAGATACATATCTATAAACACATCTGCAAGCTTTTCATTACTATTGTGTGTTTCACAAATTTTTTATCCTAAAATATTATTATGCGACTTTTTTGTCTTGTAACAAAATATTTTAGGACATCCTTCAAAATCAGTGATTGTCAACTAGGAGAGATTTCCCCCACCCACAACATTTGGCAATATCTGGAGATATTTTTGGTTGCCGTAACAGGAGCAGGGGGTGGGGCGCTACTGGCATTTATTGGATAGAGGTCAGGGATGCTGTTGAACATTCTGTAATGCACAGGCTAGCCATCCTCCCAGCCAACAAAGAATTATCCCATCCAAAATATCAATAGTGCCAAGGTTGAGAAACCCTGTTCTGGATCAATAGAGCTACAGCTATTTATATACATAGTTATGCAATATTCCATAATGATGGCAAACCAGAATTTACTCAATTCTACTAGTGATGAATTGAGTTAGTGGTTTCTAGTGTTTTCTACCACAAATAATGTGGCAATATGCACTCTTTTCCTTACATCTTCATATACTGATGCTTTTCTTTCCCTTGGATACATTGCCCAAAGTGAGATTGCTGGGTCAACTTTTAAGGGTTTAATAGATATTTTTGTATAATTTTCCAATTTTTGCTGGTAATTCACACCACACCACTAATAAATAAGAATGCCATTTCTTCAGTATTCTATCTAGGAACTAGATGTTACAAATCTTTTGTAATTTTAGCCAGTCGTATGAGAAAAACTTCAGGCCTCATTGTTACTTTAATGTGCTTTTCCCTAATTTAGTTAAGTTTGAGCAGCATTTCAAATATTTGGATATTTGAAATATTAAAATATCCAAATATTAAACTATTTGGATATTTCCTATTAATCCCTATTGCTATCTTTTGCAGATTTTTTCTATAGTTTTTTTTTTTTTCTTTTCTGGAGACAGTGTCTTGCTGTTGTCCAAGATGGAGTGCAGTGGCGTGATCACAGATCACTGAAGCCTTGAACTCTCAGCTCAAATGATCCTCCCACCTCAGCCTCCAACATATGTAGGCCAACAGGTGTAAGCCACCACACTTGGCATTTTCGTATTGCATTTTAAAGCAATTTGTACATGTGGTTACAACACTTTGTCTGTCACAAGTGTTGCAAATATTTTTCTCATCTGTTATTTGACTTTTTCACTGGTTCTATGTCTTTCCATTTAACACATTTTAATTTTTAAAAATGTTCTTATAATTTTTAATTTATTACATCTTACATTCTTCCTTGCTTAAGAAAGTATCCTCCACACTCAATTTATTAAATATATATATAGTAAATTTTAGCTAATTTTTATTATTTGATTTTTTACCCTTATATCCTAAATCCATCTGAAATTTATTTTTTATTTGATGGAAGATAAATGTCTAAATTAGTTTTCTACCTGATTAGAATTATTTCTGCACCATTAATTAATAAATTATCATTTCCTCATTGAAGCAAAAATTGGTTCCTATTTATCCTTGAGGCTTTCGTTTTAGATTTTCAATTCTGTTTTTGTCATCTATTTTTTATTTCTATGTTAGTACCATAGTATTATTTTAGGGTAAGTTTTTATATCTGGTTAGGCAAATCTCTCTTCACTATTCTCTTTCACAAAGGATTTAGCTATTCTTGCACAATTGTTCTTTTCTATAAACATTAAAATCATTTTATCCAGTTCCAAACATAAATCTGTATCTGTAAGGGTCCTGACAGAAAACAAATGACACATTCCCCTAGATAATTAGGGAACGTTTAATAAAGGAATGGGTGTAGGTTATATAAGGGGTACTGAAAAGGGATGGTGATGCACCTTCAAGCTAGCTACAGCACGGAGCCATGGTAACCAGTGGATCTGAAAGTTGAAGGGAAGGCAGAGGTTACTTGAGTCCTAAGACAGGGTTACCAACAGGACTTGGAGTTTTCTGTAGAGGGCCACAGCCAGCCCTTGGCACTCAGCTGGGAGGAAGCCAGAGAAATGAACGACCTGACCTCATTCCCTTCCTACTTCTAGAACTCCTGCCAGTGTCTCCTTATTGGCCAAACCCAACTGGGAAGCAGAGATAAAGAGAGGGCGTGTATGCAGTCCATATAGATCAGCTTCCTGGGGTACAGAGCAGGATGGAGAAGGGAGGGGTGCATCTTGAGCAGAGGTCTTCAACCCTCAGGTCACAGACCAGTACCGGTCTGTGGCCTGGTAGCTATTGGGCCGCACAGCAGGAGATGAGCAGCCAAAATAGTGAGCATGACCGCCTGAGCTCCGCCTCCTGTCAGATCAGCGGAGGCATTAGACTCTCATAAAAGCCAGAACCCTACTGCGAACGGCACATGCGAAGGATCTAGGTTTCATGCTCCTTAGGAGGATCTAACTAATGCCTGATGATCTGAGGTGGAACAATTTCATCCTAAAACCATGCCCCAATCCGTGGAAAAATTGTCTTCCACAAAACAGGTCCCTGGTGCCAAAAAGATTGGGGATTGCTGATCTAGAGAATCAGATGGAACAGATCCAGCTCATAACCCACTGGGGTTCTGATACAGAACATCATTTTATTATGTATTCATTTTGTGAGAACTGAGCTTTTGTGAGTGTAAAGACTCTGAAGTGGGATGGGACTTAGCAAATTTGAAGGACACAAAGAAAACTAGTGAACTGGAGCACAGGAGTGAAGCCAAGAGTGGGAGGGATGAGGTAGGCAGTGACAGGTCATGTACAGCTTCATCAGTCATGGTTAGGAGCCTGAGATTTATTCCATGTACCCTGGTGCACCATTGGGGAACTTCAGCAGCAGGGTGATGTGACCTCACCTACATTTTTGTTTAGGTTTGCTACTAAAATATGTTATAGTATTTGAGCTAATGCATATTTTCTAACATATATTTTCAAATCACACCAACTTATACTCACTCTAAAGAATGTATGATTCGGGACATGGATGAAGCTGGAAACCGTCATTCTCAGCAAACTATCGCAAGGACAAAAAACCAAACACCGCATGTTCTCACTCACAGGTGGGAACTGAACAATGAGAACACTTGGACACAGGAAGGGGAACATCACACACCGGGGCCTGTCATGGGGTGGGGGGAGGGGGGAGGGATAGCATTAGGAGATATACCTAATGTTAAATGACGAGTTAATGGGTGCAGCACACCAACATGGCACATGGATACATATATAACAAACCTGCACGTTGTGCACATGTACCCTAAAACTTAAAGCACAAAAAAAATGCATGATTCTGTCCATGCCAGTGTATCCCTGATATCCTTCAGTGTATTATTTGAAAATTGTTGCTAATTCATTGAAATAAGGAAATAAAGTGAAGTAAATAAATATAGTGTCTTTGTTTGTGCCACTAAAACAGAATACCTGAGACTGGGTAATTTATAAAGGACAGAGTTTATTTGCTCACAGTTCTGGAGACTGGTAAGTCTAAGATAAAGGTGCTGGCTGGGTCAGTTGTCTGATAATTGCTGCATTCTTCAGAGAGGTAGAACTCTATATCCTCACATGGTGGGAAAAGGGCACCTGGATCCAACACTGCCTAAAGCCTCTTTTTATAAGGGCTTTAATCCCAGCAATAAGTACAAAGCCCTCATGGCCTAACCACCTCCTAAAGGCTCCTCTTTTTAATACTATCACATTGGCAACACCTGAATTTTGGAGCGAACACATGCAAACAATAGCATAAAGGTATCTTTTTGTCTTGATTGCATGGCTTTAAGTAATGGTGATACTGATGCATATTTATGTGTATTGGTCATATGAATTTAATTTGGAGGGATGAGTCTGCTCCTATCCTTTATTCATATTTCCATTAGGATGTGTAGCGAATGCCATGGTATGCCATCCACATTCCCCTTTCAAGACCAAGGCACTTTTTCTCCCAACTGTCAAGAGTGTCCGTATCCAATGATTGTTAGTTGAATCCCTGACAAAGATCATGTCTCCTTTTCCCCTTCCCCGCCCCCACCTGTGATTAATGCCTGGTCAATGCAGGGGTAAAATCTTGGTTGATACGGTTTGGCAATTCAAATCTCATCTCGAATTGCAATCCCCACGTGTCTAGGGAGGGACCAGGTGGAGGTGAGTGGATCATGAGGGCGGTTTCCCTCATGCCCTTCTCGTGATAGTGAGTGAGTTCTCGCGACATCTGATGGTTTTATAAGGGGCTCTTCCCCCCCGCCTTCGCTCCTCACTCTTCTTTCTCCTGCTGCCCTGTGAACCAGGTCCTTGCTTTCCCCTTCGCCTTCTACTGTGATTGCGAGTTTCCTGAGGCCTCCCCAGCCATGTGGAACTGTGAGTCAATTAAACCTTTTTCCTTTATAAATTTCCCAGTCTCAGGTAGTATCTGTATAGCAGTGTGAAAACAGACGAATACTTTGGACCTCTGCCTTAAAGAGCGACCTCTCTGAAGGGTCATCCCAGCTCGAAAGCTCTCCTGGGAGGGGAGGGAGGCAATAGAATTCCTCCCTCTGTCTCTTCCTGCTTTCCTCACACCCTACGTGCATTGATCTCCAGAACAGTTTCCAAGGAACTTGGTTACTTAAAATTTTCCTACTCAGTCTGTTTCCTGGCAAACCCAATCTGGAACAAGATGTTAGTAATTTAGCATTTAATCAGTAATAGGTTTTTCTATTTACCCTTGTATCTAGCATGTTTAAAACCATTTTCCTGGTTTGTTGTTGGTCATTTTTGTTAGTAGCACTTTTTTTTTTTAAATTAAAGGAAACTTATGTCAACTTCAGGGACAATTAATAATCTCTCCAATTTATATATCCTTTCATATACCTAAGGCTTGTTCTGTTTAGCCCCCCAAATATTAGTTTCTCTGTACAATGCTACTTTATTTAGGAAATAGTTATTTCTTATTTAGTCAAAAATAGTTGTCTTTTATAATAGTAAGTTTCTATCATCAGATCTTTCAACAATCATTCTCTCCTAGTCTTTTTAATGGTCTTATGTTTTAAAATTTCACACTTTAACCCATGTGAAATATATTTGGGTGTGTTAGATGAAGCAAATGTGTAACTTTATGCCCCTCCCCCAAATATATTCAACTTATCCAACAAGGTGTCAGCCATCAGTCCTCCTCCATTGTTCTGTCTATCCTTAAGCCAATACTATAATATTTTAATTATTTCAACTTTACCTCACCAATTTAATATCTGGTATGGTAAACACGCCCTCATTTCTCTTAATTTTTTTACCTTTCTCCTGAATACTTCACCTATTTATTCATACAGATGGATTATAGCATCAGTTTGTAAAAAAAAACTTTATGTCATATTTGGATTTTAATATAATTACCTTAATTATAAATTAATTACAGAAAAATTAGTAACTTTATAATGCTGAATCATCCTATCCAGAAACAGATAGAACAGATGGTGAAGTGTGTGTGTATGTGTGTGTGTGTATATATATATATATATTTGTGTGTGTATGTATATATATCTGTATATATGTATTAATATATTCCTCAAGAAAGGTTTTTAGATTTATTCATATGAGCCTTGAACAGATGATGTATTTTGGTCATTTATTTTACATTTTATATTTTTTTCTCTGGTTTGTGAGTGGGGAGTTTCCTTACTTGGTTATGTGATTGTCAACGTTTACTTAATCCTACTTGCCCCAATTTCTGCATCTGTAGAAGGGGGAATAACAGTGGCCCTTTTCTGATGAGTCTGTTGTGAGCGTTAAATTAAATAATACATGTAAGGCCCATAGCACATCCTCAACACATTTTAAGTGCATGATACATGGATGTTACTCTCTGTAAAACACATATACCCCAGAAATTTCATTTAGCTGTGCACTTCTGTTAATGTCCATTAATATTAGCCATGAGTAATCATTCACCAAGTATTTATTCACACCACTCTCCTAACTTCTGGAAACCTGCTTTGCATTTTTTGGTAGCCACTAGGCCAGGTACTGGGCAAAAAGTGGTGAATGAAACAGATACAGTCCCTGCCCTAATGGGCCTTCCAGTATGTGGAGACAGAACGATCAATGGTACACAGTTAGATGTCTGATTATAGACTGCTAAATGATTAGTAGTGGGGAAAGGCATATTATGAAATAATACCTATGGGGACCCAATTCGGGTAGGGCCAGGTAGTAATAACGTTTTATCTAAGATTGGACATATAAATTGCTGTTCAATGCAGAGTATTCAAGGCAGAGTAAATGGCATGCTTGAAACCTCTAAAGCAGGAAAAATACTCCGTTTGTAGATATGTGCATCATGGAAAGGCAGTGTTATGTAATACAGTGAACATAGGTTTTCGGACCACACAGGACTTGAATCCCAACTGCCTGCCACTTACTCTGGACCCTAGGCAAGTTGAGTCCTGTGGGCCCGGGTTTCCTTATTGCAAAATGAGCTCAGTAACCGCCAATCTTACTGGCGGTAGTGAGGATTACATAAGATAATGCATACAATGCATTGGTATCACAAAACTTAGTACAGAGGATACACAAAATAAATGTTATCTTTCCTTATTTATAAACATCATTCCACTCTCTAAGGACTGTATTTGGCTTTCATTTTGCTTTGATAGTTCCTCATGGCATCTATGGCTCCCTTAGTGAATGTTGTTCAAGGCAGAAAAAAATTATTTGTCTTTCTCTTAGTTAAAAAAAAAAGCTTACTATAGTCATAACAGTGGCTGTTGATTGCCCACTGTGTGCCAAAACCCTAGTATGTATGTATGTATGTATTTATTTATTTATTTATTTTTGAGACAGGAGTTTCACTCTTGTTGCCCAGGCTGGAGTGCAGTGGTGTGATCTCAGCTCACTGCAACCTGTGCCTCCCAAGTTCAAATGATTCTCCTGCCTCAGCCTCCTGAGTAACTGGCCTAGTAGTTATTTTTACACATTGACCCCTTACAACACATCCATAAAGCAGGCATCAATATCCACAGTTTAAAGATATGAAAGCCAATATTCAGAGCAGTTAGTAACACACATACCCAAAACTACACCATTAGTAAATGACTGAGTCATGATTTTGAAAGGGGACATGTGGCTTTCTTCTTCATAAATTTGCATTTCATCTTAACTATACCCAATACTCACATTTGATCCTACGTCTAACATTCCACTCCAGGTTACATAGGCTGCTCCTATCTCTTGTTTTTGTCTTCACTTCCCCTTTTGGAATTATGTTTTAGCACCATTTTATTATATTCTACCTTGGCTTCACCATGACAGTGATTCTGGTTCTCCATCTAAGCTATACAGTCTCAGTTTGATTTGGATAAACAGCCCTTCAGCCTTGACTCAGTTTAAGAATCCTTCTACCTTAGGGCAAACCTTTGAGAATCTTCCCACAGGACTTGCCCCAACCCAGTGGGAAGAAACCAGTGTCTACTCTAATTTACTTTGATCCTTACATGAACAAAGAACACATTTGGGTCCAAAGATTAATGTGAGTTACACCTCCAAGCACTCTGTAATGTGTTCATGTATGTAAACTATTTAAAATTAAAAGCAAGGACCTTGGTTTTTAGCAAACTAAAGTCATGGCAATTTAAATAGTTCATGTAGATTATCAATAAACCAAAAAAATGCTGGGACTTGCCAGCATTGAAATTAAATAGCTGATTATTCAAGACAAACATTTTCTTCAGCTGTCTGGTGGCTTTATGGGTAGAGGAAACCCAGGTGACATTTTAAATCCAAAATTTCTTTTGAGGCATTCCAGTCATTTAGAAATGCCCTCCTAAAAATTAAAGAAGGAAGAAGAGGCTTTTCAGACAGATTAAGCAGAATGCCAAAAGTGAAATCTTCAGTCTAAATTCAAGTCTCATCTTTGCAAAAAGCAATAGCTTCTTTGTAAAGCAGACATCCTAATTATGTCCACTAATTTCCACACAGCCCGTAATGAGAACAAATGATTCGCAGCTAGCAGAAGTTTGAGTGAATTAAAATCATGGTTTCTAGCAAGGGAAGTTATTCGGTGAAATTATTTTATTTCTTTTAGTAATAGAGTTCACTGAAATATTGTAGAAAAGATCACTATGTAAAAAAACACAGAAAGCAACTTTGGGGACTAAGGAAGAGAGTGTCCCCACTTTCCAGGGCCCCTCTTCGGTGAGGTGGCTGAAGAGGGCTTCTACTGACCACAATTTAGAAACCATTAACTTAAGTGAGTTCAAAATATGTTTTCATAATTTAAAAAAAGAAAGTAAAATCTATCAACAAAGTAAGCGTTTCCTGGAAATATGAGGCAACTTTCCACTTTATCTGAGATTCTTTGTCCATGTTCACAGCTTGAAACTCTTCTTCAGCCATTTATCTCCTTTAGACAAACTCCTATTGCCAGTGGCAGTTAAGCTCACTGCAGTTCACAGTAACAGCCTAAGTTGAATTGGACAAATAAAACTAGCTCATGTCTTATTCATTCCCACATATTAACCTTAGAATTTTTAACTGGCATTCTTCATAGTGAAGCAGACAGTGGCTGACCTTGTGCAAAGATTCATGATTTCTTGTAGGAAAGCGTTTGAAATGGGAAGCAACTCCACTGAGCAGCCAGTTCAGGATCCAGGGCAAAACTGCCATTTCACTCATTTATCCACTGTATTTACAAACCTTTTATACAAAAGTCAATAGTGCTGATTTGAAAGTAATTCTGCAGCTGGATGTTTTTAATGGCTAGAAGGGCCGTTTGACTGCTACCTTAGACTTGGGAATAATTTAAGCTGGGTAATAGATGGTCACATTTTGTGTGACAAACAACTTGGTTGGGGAGAACGTGGTGCAAACAGTGACAGAAATGCATTGCTAGTAGTTACTGTATTTTAGTAGATGGTTTAATTTACTTGAGTTCAGCTGGATTTACATCATCCGTATTCATTAGGCTCAGGCCACCTGAATGAATTTCCTTAAACATCAATAAAACAAGGTCTATGCAGCTGAATTTTCTAGAGATATCAGTATTTACTAAGAAATCACTGCTTATATTTGCCTGTGTCACAGGGGGCTCATTTAAAAACTGTGTTCTCTTTGAAACATTCGCTAGCTGCTTTTTCTGACAAATGATAGTTTGGCAATAGACTAAGTAGTTTTGTTAGAGACCTGAAACAGTTCCTACGGCTTCTTAACCAACAGGAAATGACTTGGGCAGTGGGGAGACCCTGCCCAGAGAATTAGTTCTCTAAGAGGCATGTGCATTTTACTTGACAAATCTTTTTATGACTATATAAAAATGCACATTATCTGACATCAGTACAGCTGAAGAACTTTTTAACTGAAGGTAGTAAAAAGAACAGTTAATGGTCTGCTCTATAAATTTGTTTCAAGGACAAAAGTTATGGTTAAAATAAGACTGTGAGTATACACACAAACACACACACACACACACACACACACACAGACACACACAGAGTTTATGTTACCAACTGTCCATCAGGGGAAAAATACTTCAAAAAGATAAGCAATCTGGTCTTCCGATGACAACTCTTCTGGTGAACTACTAATGAAAAATAATGACTGAGGATTTCTTTGTACAAAATAACTATGTTTGTAAAGCTGGGCAAATTATCCTATTTTCCAAAAGTACATTCACATACAAACACACACATACATACACACAGTTATGTGTCAATTGATGGCAGGATACATTCTGAGAAATGTGTCTGTAGGTGATTTCATCATTGTACAAAGATCATAGAGTGTGATTACATAGACCTACGTAGTATAGCCTACTACACACCGTGGCTGTATAGTATAGCCAATGCACCTAGGCTATAAACCTGTACAGCATGTTTCTGTGTGGAATACTGTAGGCAATTGTAACTCAATGGTAAGTGTTTTTGCTTCAAAACATATGTAAGCCTAGAAAAGGTACGGAAAAAATATCTTATAGAAGATAAAATACGGTACACCTGCAGAGGGCACTTGAATGGATCTTGCAGGACTGGAAATTGCTCTGGGTGAGTCTGTGGGTGAGTGGCAAGTGACAGTGATGGCCTAGTGTAGACTTTATAAACACTGTACGCTTAACACTAAGTTTATATTAAAAATTCCCTTCTTCATTAATAAGTTAACCTTAGCATACTGTAACTGTTTTACTTTATAACCTTTTAATGTTATTTAAGATTTTGACTGTTTTGTAATAACACTTAGCTTAAAACACAAACATATATGAATGTACAAAAATGTTTTCTTTATATTTTTATTCTATAAGCATTTTCTACTTACAATATTTTTATATCTTACATTTTTGTATCAAAAACGAAGACACAAATACACCTATTAGCCTGAGCCTATTATGTACAGTCAGGATCATCAGCGTCACTGTCTTCCACCTCCACATGTTGTCTCACTGGAAGGTCTTCGGGGCCAATAACATGCATGGAGCTGTCATCTCCTATGATAACAATGCCTTCTTCAGGAATAATTCCTGAAGGACCGGCCTGTGGCTGTTTTACAATTAACTTTCATTTTTATAAGTAGAAGTACACTCTAAAACAAGGATAAAAAGTATAGTATATTTACTATAATATTTACTATATAAACCAGTAATATAGTTATTCATTATCATTATCAAGTATTATGTACTAAACATAATTTTATGTGCTATGCTGTGATATCATTAGATCACAGAACTTTTTGGCACTATTATAATGTTATAGAACCATCATTATATATGCAATCTGTCATTGACCCAAATATTGTTATGGGTTTCAACACTGTATATAAAATTATATATATATATATACACACACACACACATACACTCATCTATAGCTATATACATATAACTGTAACTAGTTACATAATCCGTGTATATTATATAGAGAGAGTTATAATTATCCATGCTCTGTGTTCTAACAATTCACACTCAGTAAGTTAATTCTATAAATTTCTGTCTCATCACTGTATTATTTATTTTGCTGGCCACTGATGGACATCCATACATCTACCTGTGTGCGTATGCATGCACATATGTTTGTGTTTCTCTGAATAATGATAAACAAATGCAGATAGTTGTAATCATTCACAGTGATATGGTTTGGCTGTGTCCCCACCCAAATCTCATCTTGAATTGTAGCTCTCATGACCCCCATGTGTTGTGGGAGGGACCCAGTGGGAGACAATTGAATCATGGGGGGCAGGTCTTTCCCGTGCTGTTCTCGTGAGAGTGAGTAAGTCTCAGGAGATCTGATGGTTCTGTAAATGGGAATTCCCCTGCACACTCTCTCTCTCGCCTGCTGCCATGTAAGACATCCCTATGCTCTTCCTTCATCTTCTGCGTGATTGTGAGGCCTCCCCAGCCATGTGGAACTGTGAGTTCATTAAACCTCTTTCCTTTATAAATTACCCAGTCTTGGGTATGTCTTTATTAGCAGCATGAGAACAGACTAATACACACAGTTTAGAGAAAAGCATTAACTCTTGGAAAGATGTCACTAAGGTGACATAAGTTGCTTTTCATAATGTGCAAAATTATTTATATTCTACTTTACCCAGCCTAATTAAATCTCCTCCCTCTTGTGGTACTAGAAGTAGTGTCAATAGCGTCTCCTACCTGGAGCTCTAGAGCGTTAAGCTAAGGGGAGTAGCCAAGTTGAGAGTGCAGAGGCCTGAATGAGATCTGACAAGTGAAGGAATTGCATGCTTTGAGTAGGCAAATTAAGAAAACCTTAAGATAGGCTTGAAGGAATGCAGTATAAAGCAAAGGGCTTCAAGTCCTGAGAGTATCAAGGGAAAAAACAAGTCAACATGGATGAGGATGAGGGCATAACAATCTGGAAGAATATTGGTAATAAGATGCCTTTAACCTTGGATCAGTTTTCCTTTTCCTTCAGCAGGTGGAAGTGTGGGTAGTTTTCAACAGGGCCTTAATTGACCCTGACTGTATCTACCACCTTTCATAATGGAAAGTTGTCTGCATTGGGCTTCCTTGCTTTTATATTATAACCAAAGAATCTATGCAAAGATGCCCAACTATGGAAGAGACTCAACATATTTAGCAATTATTGGATATGACCTCCTAGGATTTGCTTCTGAAGAATCACATCAAGTGGTCCAGAATAGAGCCCTTAAATGCTTTTTTGAAATCCCCAAAGTAGAAGGGCAAGATGGCTAACTAGACACAGTCAGGAGGGGCATCTGTCACTGAGGGACAGAGACATCGGGGAGACTGGTACACTCCTAGTGGATCTTCAGAAGGAAGGCAATGAGAGTGGACAGAGGGAAGACACACATGCTGAGCTGAAGGGAGAGAAAGCTGGAAACCTTGCACAGGGCTACTGTGTACCAGGATTCCTTCCTGGCCCCAAATGACTCCTGGGGAAGGGGTGAATTACAAAGGAAGGGAGCAACCTGCTCTCACCAAAGCCCTCTGGAATCCTGGCAGAAGGAGATCCCACAACCACCACAGACATTTGAGTAGGCAGAGAGAGCTGCTTAGAAAAGAGGCAGGGGCAGAACTCCAGCCGGCACACAGCCCAGAGAGGTTAGTGCAGAAGTGTCTATAGTAGAGCATGGCCAGGGACACTGATCCCCCTAGGCTTGACTTGCTCTTATAGATTTCAGCCTTAAGGAATGGTCAGACCTGAATACTGCAGGGCAGTCTTGCTGATGAGATGGGGCCAATCAGACCTGAGCACCGCTTGGTCTGCTTGCCACTCCAGGGGCCCCAGCCTGTTTTTGCAGGCTTGGATGCCAGGGGGATACCTCCTAGGAGACTGAATCATAGCTCCTACTCTGGTGAGCTGTGCCTGACTGGCAGAGAGCTCCAGCAGAGCAACCCCCACATACATGTACTAGCCCGCCCATGTCTTCCCTACTGAAGCCTCCCCTGTACCACTTTGCCTGCATATGCTCTCCCACAGCCACCTCCCACATCACTTCGCCAGTGCGTTTGCACACGGGCAGACCTTGACTCTCCTTCCCTGCCAGCACGCATGCGCAGGTGCACCCTGGTGTGCCACTGCTGTCAGCATGAGTGCACCTCAACTCCCCTTTCCCCACCACACTGCTATTGCCGTTCAAGTGTTGGAGGGAACAGGACCCACAGGTGCCCTGTTCCTGCACCAATACTGCCGTGGGTACAAAACTAGGCACAGGAAACAGCAGACTTGCTCCCGGCCTGAGCAGCCATCACCACCCAGATGAACGTGCACAGAGGGTGCACACAGTCCTGTGCCCACCAGTGCACTGCCCGCATGCTGACAACACCACCAGCATGAACACATGCATAGTTGCCAGCATGGTACCCCTTCCCCCTAGAGCCAGGCTCCCCCTGCTACTGCTGCAAATGCCCACATAGAGGCGCCAGCCTGGCACCCACTAGCATCCTGCCACTGCTGACAAACGGGCACCCCACTGCACTGCTACCGCCACTGCTGCTGACATGTGCAAACAAGAACGTATCCTGCTATCACTCCCCTACTAAGTACTTTGGATAGCACCACCCACTTGAAGTGCTGTGACCGGTGGTCTGCAAACACCTTGACCCCTCAAGCACAGTAGGTTCTTAACATCGAGGACCCAGAGAACAAAGCTGGGGCTCAAAACAAGTTCCCCATAGATAGAGCATGCAGTCTAGGAGTCCTGAGCTAAGCCTTGCCCCCCTAAAAACTTCCAGAAATGAAGCCAGTCAACTAAACCCACCTTATAACACACTCAGACTCCCAAGGTCATCAAATAGAATTACAAAGAAAAAACATCCAAATTAGAGCAACTTCAAAGATTGAAAGAACATCAGTCCACAAAGATGAGAAAGAACCAGTGCAAGAATTCTGACACCTCAAAAAGCCAGAGTGCCTTCTTTCCTCCAAACAATGACACTAGTTCTCCAGCAAGAGTTCTTAACCAGGCTGAGATATTTGAACTGACAGAAATAGAATTCAGAAAATAGATAAGCACAAAGATCATCAAGATTCAGGAGAAGGTTGAAACCCAATGTAAGGAAGATAATCACAATAAAATGATACAATAACTGGCAGAAAAAAATAGCCAGTATAGAAAAGAATGTAACTGCCCTGATAGAAACACACTACAAGAATTTAAAAATGTGATCACAAATATTAACAATAGAATAGACCAAACTGAGGAAAGAATCTCAGAACTTAAAGACTGGCTTTCTGAAATAAGACAGCAGACAAGAATAAAAAATAGAGAATGAAAAGGAGTGAACAAAATCTCTGAGAAATATGGGATTATGTAAAGAAAGCAAACCTATGACTCATTGATGTCCCTGAAAGAGATGGGGAGAATGGAAGCAACTTGGAAAACATTTCAGAATATCATCTTTGACAACTTCCCCAACCTAGCTAGAGAGGCCAATATTCAAATTCAGGAAATGCAGAGAACCCTTGCAAGGTACTTTACAAGAAGATGATCCCCAAGACACAGAATCGTCAGATTCTCCAAGGTAAAAATGAAAGAAGAAAATGTTGAAGACACCTAGAGAGAAAGGAGACGTCACCTAAAAAAGGAAACCCATTGGACTAACAGCAGACCTCTCAGCAGAAACCCTGTAAGCCAGAAGAGATTGGGGGCCTGTGTCCAGCATTCTTAAAGAAAAGGAATTCCAGCCAAGAATTTTATGTCCGGCCAAACTAAGCTTCAGAAGCAAAGAAGAAATAAGAGCCTGAACAGACAAGAAAATGCTGAGAAAATTAATTACCACCAGACCTGCCGTTACAGGAGCTCCTCAAAGAAGCACTAAATATGGAAAGGAAAGACCATTACCAGCCACTACAAAAGCACACTTAAGTACACAGAACAGTGACATTATAAAGCAACCACAAAAACAAGTCTGCATAATAACTATCAAGCCATATGATGACAGGATCAAATTCACACATATTAATATTAACTTTGAATGTAAATGGGATAAATGCCGCCAATTAAAAAGCACAGAGTGACAATCTGGATAAAGAAGCAAGGCCCAGCATACCATTGGGCCATGCTTCTTTATCCAGATTGTCACTCTGTGCCTTTTCTCACCCATCTCACATGCAGTAATACTCATAGGCTCAAAATAAAGGCATGGAGAAAAATCTACCAAGAAAACAGAAAACAGAAAAGCAGGGGTTGCAATCTTAATTTCATATGAAAAAGACTTGAAACCAACAAAGATCAAAGAAGACAAATAATGGTATTACACAATGCTAAAGCATTCAATTTAACAAGAAGACATAACTATCCTAAATATATATGCACCTGGATCACCCATATTGATAAAGCAAGTTCTTAGAGACCTTCAAAGAGACTTGGACTCCCACACAGTAATAGTGGGAGTCTTCTACACATTAAAGGCAGTATTAGAGAGATCATCAAGGCAGAAAACAAAGATATTCAGGACCGGAACTCAACACTGGATTAAATGGACCTGATAGACATCTACAGGTCTCTCCACTCCAAAACAACTGAAGACACATCTTCTCATTGCCACATGGCAAATACTCTAAAATAGACTAAATAATCAGACATAAAACAATCCTCAGCAAATGAAAAAGAACCAAAATCTACCAACCACTCTCTGAGACCACAATGCAATAAAAATAGAAATCAAGACGAAGAAAGTAGCTCAAAATCACATAATTACATGGAAGTTAAACAACCTGCTCCTGAATGACTTTTGGGTAAATAATGAAATTAAGACAGAAATCAAGTTCTTTGAAAATAATAAGAACAATCATACAACATACCAGAATCTTTCATCCACAGCTAAGTCAGTGTTAAAAAGGAAATTTATACCACTAGACACCCACATGAAATGTAAGAAAGATCTCAAATTAACAAGCTAACGTTCCAACTAAAAACACTAGAAAAGCAAGAGCAAACCAACCCCAAAGCTAGCAAGAGAAAATGACCAAAATCGGAGCTGAACTGAGGGAGATTAAGACATGAAAAATCATTCAAAAGGTCAACAAATCAGGAGTTTTGAATAAATTAATAGGATAGATAGACAGCTAGCTAGACTAATAAAGAAGAAAAGAGAAAAAATCTAAATAAACACAATCAGAAGCAACAAGGAGGATATTACCACTGACCCCACCAAAATACAAATAACCATCAAAAACTACTATGAACACTGCTATGCACACTAACTAGAAAACCTAAAAGAAATGGATAAATTCCTGAACAGTACACACACCCTCCCAAGAATGAACCAAGGTGAATTTGAATCCCTGAACATACCAATAACAAGCTTCAAAATTGAATCTGTAATAAATAGCCTATCAACCAAAAAAGCTTAAATTCTACCAGATGTACAAAGAAGAGTTAGAACCGTTCCTATGAAACATTCCAAATAATTGAAGCAGAGGGACTCCTCCCCATCTCATTTTATGAGGCCAGCATTATCCTGACACCAAAACCTAGCAGAGACACAGACAATAAAAGAAAATTTCAGGTCAATATCTTTGATGAACACTGATGCAAAACTCCTCACCAAAATGCTAGCAAACTGAATCCAACAGCACATTAAAAAGCTAATCCACCACAATCAAGTAGGCGTTATCCCTGGGATCCAAGTTTGATTCAACATATGCAAACCAATAAATGTGATTCATCACATAAGCAGAACTAAAGACAAAACCAACATGATTATCTCAATAGATTCACAAAAGGTTTTTTATAACATTCAACATTCCTTCATGTTAAAAACTCTCAATAAACTAGGTATTGAAGAAATATATCTCAACATAATACGAGCCATAGATGACAAACCCACGGCTGGCTTCTTACTGAATGTGGAAAAGTTGGAAGCATTACTTGTGATAACCAGCACAAGATAAAGATGCCCTCCCTCACCACGCCTGTTCAAGATAATATTGAAAGTCCTTGCCAGAGTATTCAGATAAGAGAAGGAAAGAAAGGACATCCAAATAGGAAGAGAGGAAGTCAAATTTTCCCTGTTTGCAGATGGCATGATTTGATATCTAGAAATATCCATAGTCTCAGAACAAAAGTTTCTTAAGCTGATAAACAACTTCAGTAGTTTCAGGATACAAAATCAACGTAGAAAAATCTCTAGCATTCCCATATACCAACAACAGCCAAGCCAAGAGCAAAATGAGGCATACAATCACATTCACAATTGCCACAAAAAGAATAAAATACCTAGGAATACAGCTAACCAGGGAGGTAAATGATCTCTACAATAACAATTACAAAATACTGCTCAAGGAAATCAGAGATGACACAAACAAATGGAAAAGCATTTCATGCTCATGGATAGGAAGAATCAATATAGTTAAAATGGCCATACTTCCCAAAACAATTTAGAGATTCATTGCTATTCCCGTTAAATTACCAATGGCATTCTTCATAGAACTAGAAAAAAACTATTTTAAAATTCATATGGAATGCAAAGTGATCCCAAATAGCTAAGGCAATCCTAAGCAAAAAGAACAAAGCTGGAGGCATCACATTACCCAACTTCAAATTATATTACAGGGCTACAGTAACCAAAAGAGCATGGTACAGGTACAAAAACAGACACATAGACCAATGGAACAGAAGAGAGAGCCCAGAAATAAGGCCATACACCTACAACCATCTGATCTTTGACAAAGCTGACAAAAACACGCAATGGGGAAAAGACTCCCTATTCGATAAATAATGCCGGGATAACTGGCTAGCCATATGCAGAAGATTGAACCTGGACCCCTTCCTTACAACATACACAAAAATAAACTCAAGATAGATTAAGGACTTAAATGTAAAACTCAAAACTATAAAAACCCTGGAAGACAACCTAGGCAATACCATTCTGGACATAGGAACTGACAAAGATTTCATGACCAAGACAGCAAAAGAAATTGCAACAAAAGCAAAAATTGACAAATGGGATCTAATTAAACTAAAGAGCTTCTGCACGCAAAAGAAACTATCAACAGAGTAAATAGAAAACCTACAGAATGGGAGAATTGTTTTTCAAACTATTCATCTGACAAAAGTCGAATATGCAGCATTGTAAGATACTTAAACAGATATGCAGAAAAAAAACCACTAAAAAGTGGGCAAAAGGACATGAACACTTTTCAAAAGAAGACATGTGTGGCCAAGAAGCATATGAAAAAAGCTCAATATCACTCATTGTTAGAGAAATACAAATCAAAACCACACTGAGATATCATCTCACACCAGTCAGAATGGCTATTATTAAAAAGTTAAAAAATAACAGATGCTGGTGATGTTGCAGAGAAAGAGAACACTTATACACTGTTTCTAGGAGTGTAAATTAGTTCAACCATTGTGGAAAGTAGTGTGATGATTCCTCAAACAGCTAAAAACCGAATTGCCATTTGACCCAGAAATTCCATTACTGGGTGTATAACCAAAGGAAGTAAATCATTCTACCATAAAGACACATGCATGTATATATTCATTGCAGCACTATTCACAATAACAAAGACATGGAATCAACCTAAATGCCCATCAATGACAGATTAGACAAAGAAAACATGGTACATATATATCATGGAATATTATGCAACCATATAAAAGAACAAGATTATGTCTTTTGTGAGAACATGCATGGAGCTGGAGGCTATCATCCTAAGCAAACTAACACAGAAACAGAATATCAAACACTGCATGTTCTCACTTATAAATGGGAGCTAAATGATGAGAACACATGGACACATAGAGAGGAACAGGGCACACTGGCGCCTACTGGAGAGTGAAGAGTGGGAGGAGGCAGAGGATCAGAAAAAAAAAAAAATCTGTTGGGTACTAGGGTTAATACCTGGGTGACGAAATAATCTGTACAATAAATCCCCATGACGCAAATTTACCTATATAACAAACCTTTATGTGTACCCCTGAACCTAAAATAAAAGTTTTATTAAATAAGAAAATCCTCGAAGTCTCATAATATTGAAACTATCTCTACATCTCTACTCTGTGTTATTTTAGAAACAACATATCCCAACTATTAAAGCTTTACAACATACCTCCCAAATTAATTTTCAAGGTCCCAGGGACAGAAAAGTGTATTCAGAACTAAGGTCCAGAAATTACAAAATTTTTTGATAAACAACTGACTTAACTGGCCATGCAATCAAACATTTTGTCCTAAGAAATTAAGCATGTTTCAGAAAATGCTTTCATATAGTCTTAAATATGTTTTTGTAAGGACAGTTTATGATGTTCTCCCCTAAGGATGCATTCCTCAGAACACATCTCCATCGTTAACTAACACGTGACTATATGTGTGTGTGATATATATACCACACACACACACACACACACACACAGAGAGAGAGAGAGAGCCTCCACGTGCATGCGAGAGAGATCGGTATGTTCAAAAAATTTTAGAAGTGATTAAACTTAACCATTTGAGGGAAAACAGCAAGTCTAAAATTAAATTATCTTTGGAAACTCCTTAAGTTGCCTCCAAAAGTACAGTTCAGAACGTCTTTCAGTAATTCCAGCATACCTAGTTTTTCCTTCAGTGTTGATGTGGA